>NC_133662.1:197366813-197666813 GCF_037893015.1 Macrotis lagotis
ATACATGAAGAAATATGATAATTGAAAAATTAAAATAAAAACAATTAAAAAATAGGTGGACTTAGTCAATCAATAAATATATAATAAAAATTTTTATTTTTAAGTATTTTATTTAATATTTATATATATTAAGTATTATTTTATGCTTTATTTATTTATTTATTTAATATTCAGTGCTGATCACAGGGATATGAAAAAAGACAATCTTCTTGGCAACCTTCAAGGAGTTCACCTCTGCTTGGGGTGGGGGAAGGGAAGACAACAAGCAAACCAAAATGACATCATTATGTTGAGGTCAATGTACTGTGTCTTCTTGACTGAGCTCAGCACTCTCTCCACTGGATTATGTTGCCTCTAGAACTCAAGTCTAGAGACAAGAGCTTCAGAAGGTCCCTGTCTTCTGAATTCAGGGGTCAGATGCTCTTCTGCCCACATGTGCTATCTATAAGGGATGGTTAAGATTCATATAATTTTTCAGCATTGGTTTAGTGGTCATTCAAGACATTTTCAGTTTACACTAGATCCCTACAAACATACCTCAGTAACACAATGGCTTAAAAAGAGTACAATTTGGTTTCCAGTAGCTCTGAAAGTCCTTAAAAATGTGTCACTCCATCTTTCTAAATAACAGTGAATTCACATCAATTGGTGTCTCAGTCAGCATTGCAGTACATGAACCTTATTGTCTTGTCAATGGTTCATGTAAAGCAGCAATTTGCAATGTGTGAAGGGAATGAACACTGGGGCTCACCCATCCAAAATCACTTGTTCCATTTCTGAGTTGCCTTATCTGATAGCTATCAGGATGGAGCAACCTGCTCATTTTTTAACTCAGAGAATTTTATTTTGTTGTTGCTCCTGGGTGCATAGTGACATCTTTCCACTAAAACTGGGCTCCAGAATGCTTTGCAGCCGCTGGCATAATATTTCTCTTGAAGTGTAGCTTCAGTAGGCAGCAACTGGCATTGCCTGTGGTCAAAAGACTCTATATCATTCTTGGCAAAACAGGAAAAAAATCTACTAGGAAATCATTAGGGATCCTTGACCCATAAAGTTACTGAGGAGTTTGATACAACTAAAGTATTCTGCTTTAAACAAATGAGAAAATAAATAGATGTAGGTGTAAATATAAACACAGATATTCACATGCACTATTCATACAATGTATATGAATACACATGCACACACATGTGTCCATATACATATGTGTTTTGATATGCATGCACACATATTTGTATCTATCTACACACACACACACACACACACACACACACACATATATATATATATATATATATATATACATACATATATTCACAATCATCAGTGATAGCTGAGTCTCCTTCCTGTTTAACTTATTCACTTTCGCTGGAGTTGTTTTGGCTTCCTTTACACTAAAAGTTACCTACACAGGAACATTATCTATTTTTCTTTTTTTCTTAGCTTTTATTCTTTTAATTTATTCTCAAACTGAATGTGGCTACAGAAAACCTGATTACCTAATGCTAATTAAATCCATTGCATAATTAGATATCTGGATAGTTTCCAAGATTGAGATCAGTATATTGTCTCTAAAAGATCATTTCCTCAAATGCTAAGAGAAACATCTGCATAAAACGGTTTCACCAAATACTGCATTCCAACATCTGTCTCTGTTAGAGGAAGTGTGGGGAGAGAGAAGGGGGTAGTGAAAGAAGGATTAACATTCTATTTAAACCTAGCCATAGACAGAAGAAAATGTCTGAAAATTGCCTTTAAATACATGTATTGGGTTGCCTGGAAATCTGATCTTGTTTTATTTTCACTGAAATTTTTGCAGTATTAAAATACAAATATGCTTCTTATTAAAAAAAAAAACAACCTACCTAGAACATTAAATCCCATGCAATAAGTGAGTTAACCATTGTAAACCCTGTCATGTCTCTGAGAAGCAAAGGAATTATCTTGTTATCAATTTAATAATAGAACATTGAAGTAAATGATGCCATCCTCTGACACCAGTAGCACTGTCTCTCTTGGGAAATTCATGTCTGTGGGAACTGTCAATCTAGATGGATATGGACATATTAAACACAGTACCATCAATCCATAAAATCTATCCTTTCTGTGATGCTTTAATAAAAAGATTCCTTATTTTGATAAAGACAAGCTATGTAGAATGTCATGACCTATAATCCCCTTCATTTAAACAGAAAAAAAAATTCTTTTGTGGAAAGGGTAGTAAATAATTTGAGAAATTCTTTACCGTTCCCTTTTATTTTTTTAATCATAATTTTCATGTCAAACCTTAAAGTGTGGATAGGAATGGTGAGGGTTTACTCTGATATTCACCTTTAAAAAGTTTTTGTTGTTGTTGCAAGAAAGTTTGCTTTTGTCAATTTGAATTAAAATTTCATTTAAGTTCCAAATCAGATGATATAAAATGATTTTATCCATCAAGTATCAAACATCTTCCAGTGAAAAAAAATGACCAGAAAATCAGAAGTTATCAACATAAACACATCAATCAAATATACAACCATGGGACAGAAGAGAAATATACTCAAAAGAACATGAGATGCTAGTCCAGTGACAATGTCAAATTACCATGATATTACAGTCTCTCCAAAGATTGATGCAGATTTAATTGTATTAGTGGATACATGCTTTTGGTAAGGCCATGGGGCAAGGACTAAATAAACTGCTCAGTGATTGAATTCCAGATCAGTAGAAAATTGTCACCTGCACCAGATTCTCCTTCAGTTATCCCTGGGTTAAATAAGGCAACTTTGGAAGCATTTTTAACTCCTCAGTGGACAAGTCAGATTGTGACTCTACTGTACTGGATTAAGTAGATATCATCACAAGATCAAAAATTTATAGCCCGAAGGTATATCATAGGACATTCACTTCAACCTCCTCATTTTGTACATGAAGAACTGAGGCCCAGAGAGAGAGAAAGAGAGAGAGATAAAGGGACTTGCCTAGGGTCACTCTACTAGGAGAGACTAATGTAGAATTCAAAGCCTAGTATTCCTTCCTCCAAGACCAGCTATTTCCCAATAGCATGCTTCCTCTTGGAAAGGGAAAATATAGAGAGGTATAAAGAAATATTCTCTATGTCCAAGTGGAGTCTAGTGTTGATCTTCCTAGTTCAAGTTCAATCTGCCTTCCATTCTGTTGCCATTGGTTTTCTTGTGACCTATTCTCCTTTCTCACTGGGGATTCAACTTTTGCTTGTATGTAATCTTCTCCTGTGGATATTGCCCCAAGTAGTTTTGCCTTGGTCCTTTTTATTTTCCCTGTGGAGCAGTATCAGCACCAATATTGGTTTTTTACTGATTTCTTTACCTCTGACTGTAATTCAACTTTCCATCAACTGTCTGGTGGGCTCTGTCATAGAGAAATCAGACTGAAAATGGACAAAGAAATTTTGTCCCAGAATTCACTACTTTGGGAATGTTCTTGAACTTAGTATTGGAAATGTTAGGAGAAGGAGAAGCCAGAAGGAATTTCTCCTTACATGTCATGTGAATGAAGCATAGTGGGCAAGGTGAAGGGGTGTTCCTCTTTTCCTCTTCTCCTGGAGTCTGGCAAGCTGCCATTGTAGAATGGATGCAATTTAAATGGAAAGAATGGAAAAGAGGATCTCAAATGTTAACTTACATGTTGGTGAGTCTTAACCTACTGGGGCTGACCTAGGTTCTGTTCTTTATCCTGAGTGAGTTTAGTTTACAGGGTCTCAATTTCAGTTTAACAGTGGGATGCTTGCTATCATCCCCACTCTGTTTCATACTTAATTGGAGATCAAGAGAAAGAAAGAAAGAATCATTCCTTTTTAGTTTCTGGTAAAAATGACCAGATAAAGTGTTTAGTGCTGGACAATTTTGAATTCTTATGCATGTTCATGTATATTCTAAAAACAAAAGCTGTCAGCCATCTTATTTCTGGGTTTGTGGTTATTGTTGGCATAGAGAGAGAGTCTGAAAGAGGTGACTGACCCTTTTAAAAATTAAAAGGAAAGGAAGTGAGAGAGGAAGCAGGAGATGGAGAGGGAACCATCTCACATTCCCAATTAACAAATTTAGGGAAGAATAAGTTTTATATTCATCAAAGTTAGGGGATTCTGGGAAGGGATTAGAGTTTCAAATTTAGGTGCTCCTTTTAACTTTTTTTTCCAGATGTTGCCATTTTGGCTTGAGATTGGGTGACTAGTTGACCATAAGCTGGGAATTCTCTCAACACCACAGAATTCCTAAACCCTGTGTCTTATTTATGTTGACTGTATTCATATATGCAAACCAACCCCGACTCTATTATATTTACCCTTAATGTTGAGAGGGTTGGGAAGCAGATAAATGGACCTTCCACATGGGCACTCCCACTCCTGGAAATGCTTGGATTCACTGTAGATCTGAACAGGCAACATGAGCTAGGTGGTACAGTGGATAGCTTGGAGTCCAGAAGACTCCATTAGAATATGACCTTGATATTTACTGTGTGACTTAATATCTGTTTTACTTAGTTGCCTCAAGTGTTAAATGAAATGATAATAGGACCTACTTTCCAAGGTTGCTATGAAGACTAAATAATATTCGTAAAGCACATGGTTTTGATAAGCATATTAGAGATGCATGTACTTTCCCTCTTTCCCTTCCTAGTAATTAAGGGACTGGTTGCTGGTGGCTTCTGTCATTTCAGGGAGCTACAGAAGAAGAAGTAAAATCAAATCTAGAACTAGCACCAGGGTTAGTGTGCGAAGTGAGGATGGTTTGGAATCCAACATGAGAAAGTGAGACCAGATTAAGTTAGGATGAAGTAGTATACCTGGACAATTTCTAAAGGTTTAAGCAGTAGCAACAACTTTACCTCCTTGTATTCCCTCCCCATTGTTTCTCTCAGTCTAACAGAGAGGATCCAAGAAGGCGTCTGAAAATGTAACCTATTTATTTTTCTTATGACCTACTGGGGAAGGAGTGTTTCTTAATTGTCTTTTCAACACTCTAAGAAGAAAAATCATGATTGGAGTATGGGAAAATGCTTTAGGGGAGATGGCTATACTGGAAATTCTATGAGGAGAATAATTATTTCTTTGAATTTTCATATGTTTACTAAATCACTTAATTAAATGTCATACTGATATAGAGGATTGGTCAGAACTAAGAAATTTCCCGTTTGGAAGGGGCCAGATCCCCAACATTAATTTTCCTTTTTCTTTTCTTTTCCTTTTTCTTTTTTTGGCAAGGCAATGGGGTTAAGTGACTTGCCCAAGGTTATGCAGCTAGGCAATTATTAAGTGTCTGAGGTCACATTTGAACTCAGGTCCTCTTGACTCCAGGGCCAGTGCTCTATCCACTGTACCACCTAGTTGCACCTGTACAAACATTAATTAATTTTCCAATAAATCATTAATAAAATGAGGAAATAATAGCTCTTATATTTGTGATAATCAAATGAAATTATATTTGTAAAGCAAATACTTTGCACGACACTATAAATATTAGTTATTATTATTAGTAGTATTATCTCTTTAGATAAGATTCCTAACCTAATGGATGAAGTGAAAATATAGCTTAGCTGTATTTTAGCAAAGCTCCTGAAAAAAGGTATCATATACTATTTTTGTGGAGGTCTAGGCATTGAATAAAAATATAAGTAGACCAATTCAGAACTCATAGAATTGCCAGACTGGAGGAAAAGTGGTGATCTTGTCAGCATAGTACATGGTCTCTACTGGAGGATAATAGGTGTTTGAACTTGACTCAGTGAGGTTTAACATTTTTATTAATGACTTGGAGAATCAGGCAAGGACTTTCATATGAGAGGGCACCTTAATTGAGCTTTTCAAGCTCAAATTAAGCATCTCGAGAATTAGAAGAGTTAGAATGTTAACAGGCAAGTGGGCAACCTAGACAAAAGCACGGTGGTAGGAACTATAAAGAAATACGAAGCTACTCAGTATAAAAGTGCAGGAAAAGTTGGAGGGTCACTCATAAGAATGTTCTCTGTATGTAGTAAATGCTTAATAAATATTTTTCATTTCATTCATTCATTCAGTGATTACATAGCAGGATAGACAAATTGCATTAGGAGACTTCAAAGAGTGTTAAAGATTAGAACATTAAGACATGTAGTTGAGGCTTTTATTTATGCTGAAAACCTGATGTGGTAGAATGTTGACAATCCCCAGAAACCTGCTGGAGACTTATTGTGAACTGAGCTATGATCAAACAGAACCAATAGTTTCTTTTTTATCTAAATTGGTCATTATATAACGACTGCATAACTGATGTCTTGTCAAAGAGAAGAGTAACAGTCAGCTGAAGAAACTAAACGTAGAATAATGTGCCTCCAAGAGGCCTTGTGCTTTCTGTGTGGCATCCCCCCATGGTTGTGTTTATATTATAGCCCCCAAACCAACTCTCTGTTGCTCATTATTTAGGTTTTGATGGCTTAGAATGAGTGTACATAGTGACTATTTTCTGCTCATGCCAGAAATTCTAAGACTCCCTCCCAGAGTTTTAGTTTTGAGATGGCAAATGGAGCTATCATTTGTCCCAATACTAACCTAGCCCTTAGGTAATACTGGGGCATTAGCTCCAACAAACAGACTTCAATTTAGAAAAGCTAAAGTCATCTGCTTCATCCTGGGCCATTATCAATTGACATTGTTTTCCACTTGACTTTAATGACTCATGGAGAAAGTGAGTCTGGATGACTTTATGTATGTCTGCCTCATTTAAATCACTTAAATCCATAGGCAAGGGCACCACTCTTGCTATATCATGGAACCTTTCCAGAAAGGATGAACAACTATCCTAGACAAGTCAAATTCCCTGATAGAACTGCTAAAGTCTGGAAAGAGCTGACACTGATAAGGGGAGATAAGGTCAAAAAAATAGTTTTTTAGGGTTATTTTTTTGGGGGGGGGAAGATTTTTTTAAGCAACATTAAGAGAAAAAATAAGATCAAAGAAGGGAGAGGTAAGCTGGAACCTGCTTAACCAAACTCATGCATTGTTAGATTTTAAGTATGCACCTTCACACCATGGAAATCAACAAGGGTTCCTATTATTTTGATTGTCTAGACCTTAGAAAAAACAGCAATAAGGTAGAAAAACATAAAAGTATGCTATACAAGCTTTTTTAAAAGAGCTATTTGTTAAATATTTTCCAGGATACTTCTGGGAGGGACATTTTCATTGGGTAGATGAGATAATGATGTTTAATAACAGAGGGAACGCAGAAGTACTCAATTCTCATTTTGTTTATTTTCTCTGCAAAGGAGAATGACCTTTATATTGGAAATAATGATTTAAAAAAATACTAATAGAGAGTTGATCCCCAAGAAAAAGGAGCCATTACAAGAATAACAAATCCCTTGGTCTGGATGAACAGCAATCTCAGATGCTCAAAGAACTGATAGATGTGACTGCTGAGCCACTATCAGATATTAGAAAACAGGAGACATACTACCTGATTGGAAAACATAAATGACCCTACTTTCAAAAAAAAGTTAAGAGAACAGAGGCTATAGACTCTTTGCCAGTGAACTCAATTTCTATTCATCACGGAAATTCTAGGATGTATCATGCAAGAGATGGTTGGCTAATATCTAGATGGTGAAGAGGTTACTACCACGAGCCAGCATGGTTTCAATGAGACATTAACATTTCATGAGACATTAACTGGGTAGGCAGCTGGGTGGTACAATGACTATGAGAGCACTAGGAAGGTTCAAGGTCCACTGGTCTCATTTACTTACTATGTGAAATATTGGGTAAGTTATGCAAGCTTTTCTGTCTCAATTTTCTCATCTGCAAAATGATTGTGATTAAATGAAATTATATTTGTAAAGCAAATACTTTGCACATGACACAATATAAATGCTAGTTATCATTATTATTATTATTAGTAATAGTATTATCTCTTTAGATAAGATTCCCAATCTAATGGATGAGGTGAAAATATAGCTTACCTGTATTTTAGCAGAGCTCCTTAAAAAAGTATCACATACTATATTCTTGTGGAGGTCTAGGCATTAAATGAAAATATAAGTAGACCAATTCAGAACTCATAGGATTGCCAGATTGGAAGAAAAGTGATGACCTTGTCAGTATGATAGGTGATCTCTAATGATATAATAGGCATTTATGCTTGACTCAGTGATGTTTAACATTTTTATTAATGATTTTAAAAAGGCAGAAATGGCATGCTCCTTAAATCTATAGAGTCATCTTGGAAGAATTGCTGACACCTTGGATATCACAATTCAAAGTATCAAATATTAAGATTCAAAAGGATCTTTACAAACTGGAGGCTGAATAAGGTAGAAGTTATAAGGGATAAGTCTTATAATTTTGTAAAATAAGTCAATTTCATGAGAATAAGAAGGATAGGGAATGGATAGACAGCAGTTATCCTGAAGAAGGATCTGGGGGTTTTAGTGGTCTGCAAGCTCAATAGGGATCAAAGTGTGACATGAGCGAAAGGGGGAAAAAATTAATGTAATCTTGGCCTGTGTGAAAAATCACAAAACAGAATTTCTAAGTTAGAAGTCACTTCAATGGTCTAATCTTTACATGAAAGGATCTCCACTATAATATGTTTCTGTTTAAAAACTATTAATGAGGACAGAGAAAGAATCCCTTACCTCTTGCCATAGACCATTCTACTTTGGGACAGTTCAAATTATTAGGGAGCCTTTTTTTTCATTCAAATTTATATTTGCCTTTTTAAACTTTCCACCCATTGTCCCTGACCTTTCCTACTGTATTGGTCAAATAGAGCAAGTCTAATGGATCTATAAAATACAGGCCATTTCCTTCAACCAATCCATATATGTCATGCTTCACCTAAAGAAATTATTTAAAAAAAATTATTATAGAATCCTTCTAAGGCAACACAGGATTGTCAATGAATTTTCCTTAATAAGAGTTACCTTTTCTGTCCTTTTCCCCTTTTCAGACAAAGTATCCTAGAGTTATAATTATGACCCAGCAGTCATTCAACTCAATTTAACAATTTGATCAGTCAGCTCCATTTTCCTCATTTGGCTATCCTCCCTCCCATCACAGAAGAAATGCCCCTCATCTTTTGAGTCAAAATCTAAAGTTCCACCCTTGTCTACCTATTGGTACTACAATGTACCTGTTTGATTGCTTCTGCTTTCTACATTTAACCTAAAGAAGAAACATGGATTATTGTCTATATCCTTTATAGATATTGGACCCCTTTATGCATAGCCATAGAAAGACAATTGACATTCTTAATGATGTTGTAAGTGCTTTTCTCTGGAGAAGATTTCAAGGACCAAAATTTTATTTCCAACTAAGCCAAGAATTGTTCAGGTAACTCAGGCTCAGTAACTCAGGCTAATGTAACTTTCTAATAATATTGAAAAGATTAGTCAATAAAATCTGGTAAAAACTTCAAATTTTTACCAAAAATGTATTAAAAATCATAAATAAAAGAATCAATGCAAGGTAACAGTTATGTCATAATGTGGATTCTTTATTCCAGTGTGGATAGAACCAGATAGGGGGTTTTTAAACCTTTACTAGTCACCATACATCTTGGCTTATAATTTTCCCATGTATTTAATCTAATATGAAATAGGAAAGAAACTGAATTCTATGATTTACCATGCATATGGACAAGAGAAGAAAAATAAAGAGATTAAACCTCTTTTCCTAAGGGAAACATATTTGGAACATAACATTATAGAGTATCATATAGTCTCTCAGTAACTCAGGAAATGTCTCTCGGGAACTCAGTCAAATAAATAATAATATTCCAATAGTTATTTTATAAATATTCCCTATTCTTTTCCCTGACAAACTTCTCATATCTCCTAGTGGTATTTGTACCCTAGACTGGGAACTTCCATGTGAATTATGATGTGATATAATAACATATAACATTATATTATATAACTATAAAAACTGCTGAGCTTACTTGAAACTGTGAAATTTTGTGATCCTTTGAAATGACTCTTGCAAATTGATTCTATGAGTAACTAAGGAAATCTACATATCAACATTCAGATAATTATTGGGTTCTATTACAGTGAGAAATCTTTTTGAGATTTTTCTAAGAATGCAGAAAATATAGATATCCTTCCCATTATTAATTACAGATTAAAATCAACCTGGATACTCAGGTTTCAATAAGCTGAACAAATGGACAGCAGTTAGCATGGGCCTCTACTTCTAACCAACTAAGGAACATTTATGAGATTGATCCTTATACTATTATTTTTATAGAATTGTAAATTATATTTGAAGAACTATAGTTGGACATATTAGCAAGTTTCAGTGAAATGATATATTTCCATAAAGTCACAGTCTTCAAAACAAACAATAAAATCATGACACTAGAAGATCATATTCACAAATATGATACTGATCGATCAACCAACTGGCATTTATTAAATATTTACTAGTTGTCATACACTGGGTTAGGCAATAGAGAAACAAAAATAAGAACTGTAATCATCCTTGCATGTAGAATTTGCATTCTGCAAAATAAATAAATAAATGAATAAATAAATATGTATATATATAAATGTATGATTTTAAAATAAATATATGTATAGACATGCAAAATTTATTCAAATTAAACATATTCATGCTTTCCAAACTATCATACTTGGAAAATATACAAAGAAAAAGGAAAGATGGAATTTCTATTATGTTCTTATAAACACCATTATTGGAAAAACTGAAGCCCTATTTAATGACCTCCTTCAGTTAGGACAGCTGTTTCATCAAAACTCACACATGTCTGTGATCTGGTGAAACTTCATTTAACAGATTTCAGAAATAGTCATGCCACTAGCTTTACTGTTAAGCCTCACTGGAGATTCAAGTAAATTTAACATTTTGCTGGGTTAGTGGCATCCCTACATGACTTGTCTTCTCCCATCTCAAATACCCCAAATCCAATTTAACTCTATTCCTGAACATGTCATATGACTTCTTGCTTTTGCATCTGAATGGTGTCAGATCATTTCTAAGGATTTTATTTTGTAAGAGTTCCAGAGTTTCAACTACAGTTTTCTGAATGCTGTAGATTCTTCTGAAACCCTTTCACTTACTTAAAGGAGCCTGAACCATTCCTAAACTAGAAAACTTTTCAAATCAAAAAGATAGCCATTTAGTCTTATTGATTTCCTTTATGGTGTCTCTTTCATCTATCTATTTCTTTACCATATATTTATTTCAAAATATATTTATATATGGGTTTAGGGCTATTTCATTACAGTCTATGGCATCTATCTATGGCATCTAGCATAGTTTGTGGCATATGGTAGATGCACTAACGATAAATACTTGTTTTGATGATTGATGTTAAAACAACAAACATTTTTAATGACTCCCTTTATTCTGTAGAATAAAGCACAAAACAGAAATGACATTCAAGACTTATTCCTAATTTTCCTTTCTAATCTTCAATTGCCCTTCTATGAAAACCTCTATTGTAAATCAAAGAGTAGATTCACTATGCCCTAAAAATGTCTAATGGATTTCTGCTATTGTTAAATATATATTTATATACATGTCTGCTTTCACCTCTTCTGTCTTCCTCAGTATCTACATTTCATTGTCTAACTTCAAACCCCAAGGCATTCCCTGACTATCCCAGGCCAAATTGATTTTTACAAAAATGTATCTCTGATTTATTAGAGCATGCCTTAATCTATTCTGGTATGAGGCAATGCATAAGGAAAAATAAGAGAAGGGGATTAAGTATTTATTAAGGGTCTACACAATGCCAGACACCATTAAGCACATTACCAAAAAATATTTTATTTGATTTTCACAACAATCCTGAGAAGTAGATGCTGTTATTATCTCCATTTTGCAGTTGGGGAAACTGAGACAGAGTTTGGTTAATTGATTTGTCTGAGATCACAGAACTAGCAAGTGTCTGAGGCAGTCTTTGAACTCATTTTCTGAATGCAGGTCAAGTACTCATGGAAGAATGATAATATTTAGTATTTCTCAAACAAGTACTTTGCGATATAGGAATGTGGAACAGAAATACTAAATATTATCATTCTTCCATGAGTACTTTTGCTGAACCATGATATATGGGAAAGGAGGTGAAGAGTTATAACTGGAAGAGATAAATTTGATTGAAGCCAGATTACATCAGGAATTGAGCAAGGATTTTGTATCTTTTTCAGCCCTTTTGTTTAGGCTATATACTCCTTGAGGGCAAGGATTTATCGTTTTTCTTTTTTATGTCCTTTATCAATGATAGAATGGAATTCTCATTCAAATGGGAAATGAGATCAAATGACAACTGGACACATTCCAAATGACAGAAAAGAAATTAGAAATAGACATACAATCTTAGAGAAGATCAGAAAGATTAACTTTAAAAACCAAAGTGAAGAGGAGGGACTAAGTTTAAGATTTTTTTTCTTGTGGCAGAAGGAGTTGAGGGAGTCTTATGTCCTGTGATCTAAATGTTTTCCATACAATGGAAGGTGAAGGCAATGACTGAAAGTTTGTGGTGGGTTAAAGACTGGAAGAAAGTGAACAACATTGGACAATATATTGTAGACATAAAGTGAATACGAATTGAAGAAAAGAATTGCTGAAGAGCAATGAATGACCTTAGAAGGTTCCTATGTGCTCTCAATAGGGATGGTTAGGAACCTAGGATTTCAGCAGTCATTTCACATCAAAATTACTGGAGAAAGTACAAAATTGCCTATGTGAAGACATTGCAAATCATGTGCAAATAAATATGGGCTTGCCTGATCCTTATAAATTGATTTTCAAAATTTAATCATAAGTTAATTTGAAAGTTAAAATGAATTTCCCCATAGAAACTAAGTTGTAACTGGCAGAAATTCAAATCTCTATTACTAAGGTCCAATTGCTACTTATAGTAATTTAACTATACCAATTGTAGTACAGAAACTAACCATTATTTTAGTCATTGTTTCCAGGTGAAAATTCATTTCAAATTTTAATGTTTCCTTGAACATACATGTCCCCCTCTTCTCTTCTCACCTCCAAACAGAAAAGTATCAAAACTCATATTTAAACCCCAAGTCTTTGGGGGTAGATTAAGTGTTCTTTCCGCTATAAAACAGTATCTCAGGTCAAGGGGGCTAGCTTTGTATATTTATTATTTTTGATCTAATGATACACTATCATTGATGTGCATATTCTGTTATCTCTGAAACCAAATGTAAATTCAGACAAAAATAAATCAGACCATGATGAATTTCTTGATTCTTTGCTGTTGTTGCTGCTTTTTTTTGTTTTTTTTTTTTTAGAATCCATGATAATTTAAGGAGCTAAAATAATCTTCCTTTTATCTCTGCCTGGCCAAATGACTTTGGCCTTTATAGGATGGATGGAGGTATCTAAGATATATACCTTCATCCCATACAGGCTGTAATACAAATTCCTGTTTGTCAATTCTAGAAAATTACTAAAAAAACATCACCCCAATCTTTCACTCTACACTGGCTACCAATATAATTTCACAGCTGATTTAAAACTCTTACCCTCATCTTCATGTCCCAACTGCCCTGTGACCTGACAAGCCTGAAAACTAACAGAGCATTCTCTACTTTCCTCTTTATGTCTTATGTTCCACCATCTCCCAGCAGTGGTCTGTTCCCATAGTTAACCTTACAGAACAAAATAAAGCTTTCTTGCCCAATGAAGCAAAACTAGAAATCTCTTTCCTAAAATGTACCATGGTTTCAAAAAAAATCTCAAATAGATATTAATCTTTCCTCATTCAGCCAACAGTCAAAGAACTCAAGACTACAAACATTCCCAGTAATGTTCTATGCTGATTGCACTAGCCTTTTGCTTTTCATATGACCAAAAATGGAAAAGAAACATTTATTTTTCCTCTGGATAAATAGTATATTTTTCAGGAACTAGAGCCTATTGATTTATATTGTGTGCATCTCATACCTAAATAACTCAGTTAGTTTCTAACTTCCAATTTATGGGGAAGTTTTTTAAAAAAACATCTTTTTTTCTTACAGCATTTAAATATTTTTATAGTAATTGTCAGTATAATGAAAAAAACGGGTAATAAAAATCATCCAAAACTTGGACATTTCCAAAGGCTTATTTATTCAAACTATGATACAATAAAATCCTAATCTAACTAAATAAATGGATTGATCTTTAAAATATAACTGTAATTAAATTCTAATGGAATTTGAACATAATAGTATCATTTAATTTTAGAGTACCAATGAAAACTTTAGCAAAAGATAGCAATTGTACAAATAGATAGATGTCTAACTTGTATCCTTAATTCCACTTGGTAACTCTCCATTTTCCATCAGTCATTTACTCAGGATAGACTGATCACCTGAAAACTCATCATTATGCTTTGATCCTCAGTGACTTCTCAACTCCATCAATTTCCTTTCCCCTCATTGAAGGACTATAGCATAGAGCATTGAGAACTCTCTGCCTCACTCTCCTAATACCCCTTTTTCAGTCTCCTTTTGTGTTTTGTCTTTCACCACTAGATTGCAAGCTTCTTGAGGTTAGAAACTGTTTTCTACATTTGTTTTTACATTGTATATTTGTTTGTATATTTTTATTTGTATTTTTTTAATTTGTAGTCCCAATTTTTATTAAAGTATCTGGCTCATAGTAGACCCTTAAGAAATCTTTATTAAACTGAATTGAATTGAAATTGAAATTGTATCTTGGTATCTATATTTAGATTTCTAGATACACTGAAAATGCTGTCCATTTTTCTTATCAATATTCTTTTTTCAAATGTATGCTATATATTAAAGCAAACAGAAGTAGCCCAAGTTTATTTAAAGCACAAATAGGGAGAGGCCTTACAATATCTTAAAATCTAACAAATCATCAGCTGTCTCTTAATAAAAAGGTCAATAAAAGTGTATCATCATCATATTAATTATATAATTTACTGTAGGAAGAAGATAAGAAGCCAATCTTAGTATTTAAAATTCTCTTGCAATATTTACTTTTAATATCACTAATTTCATCTTTGCAAATTTCTAATGATGGCTATCTGCCTATATAATCTTCCTTCCTTCCTCCCTCCTTTTCTTCCTTCTTTTCTTCTTCCCTTCCTTTCTTACTCCCTTCCTTCCTCCCTTCCTTCGTTTTTCTTTTTTTAGTTTTTTTTTTTGCAAGGTAAACGGGGTTAAGTGGCTTTCCCAAGGCCACACAGCCAGGCAATTATTAAGTGTCTGAGACTGGATTTGAACCCAGATACTCCTGACTCCAGGGCCGGTGCTTTATCCACTGTGCCACCTAGCCACCCCTTCCTTCCTTCATTTCTTCATCTTACCCTCCCTCCCTCCCTCTTTAAATTGAAGGAGTTGGCCTAAGACATTTTCTGCTTTAAGATGACCTGATTTATATGAAGGTTTAAGGTTTGGAAAGTGTAACAATTAGCACATCATTTTATAATAGCTAGCTTACTTTTAGTCTGGAGCAAAGAAATGGACCATAGGTCTCCTGGAACTTTTTCTTTGAAGTTTTAGCGTTTCATAAGAGACAAAATATTAGTGATATAATCATAACAGTCAGAGCTCCCAATTAGGTTGTTGTTCAGTCATTTCTGTCTTTTTAGTCCTGTCCGACTTTCCATGACCCCATTTGGGGTTTTCTTGGCAGAGATACTGGAGAGGTCTGCAATTTCATTCTCCAATTCATTTTGTAGGAAAAGGACACTGAGGCAACTTAAGGGACATGCCCAGGATCACAAATATAGTAAGTCTCTGAGATCAGATATGAACTCAAGAAGTTGAATCTTCCTGACTCTAGATCTGGCGATCTAATCCCCACTGCCTTCCTTCTTTCCTCCTCCAGTTACGTAAATTCTCAATAATCATAAAGAAGACTTGAGCCTCTGTTCTAATTTCAAGTGTTGTCAGTCTCTATCTATCCTTTGACTTCTTTGAATTTTACACAAAAATCAGGATACAAAAACTCTATTAAGTAAAAGAATTGAGTAAAGCATCAGATGTTATCTTTTAGTGCAGAAGTAAAGGAAGGCTAAGTTAGAGAAAAGAAGGGGTTTTGGGGAGAAAACTTTCCTTATTTTTCAAAGGGGTGAGTACAATCGACAGCATCAGCCCAAGTTCTGGATTACCAGATGTCTGCAGAGTCTCATGACCACCCTGAACTCTTCTCTTCCAAAACTCAGACCTCCTTTCAGTTTTTCCTTTTTTTTTTTTAACTTATCCTTTTGGCTGTTGCCCTAAACTGTCACAGATTCTTTCTCCTTGGTCTGTTATTCCAACTATAATAGAGTGAAAACGCTACCTTGAAAACCAATGTTCCTAGTTGTGAAATTGTTGTGTCGTGTCTGCTACACTCCTCATAGATCCATTTCTTAGTAACTGGCTGCATCTTGGCTTGCCATTTTGTAAGCCTTGTTTAAATTTCTCTATGCCATGGTTGCCATCTGATAAAACTACTTTCCATCTGAACAGCTGGTACCATTCTGGGCTTCCAAGTTGATGTATCTCCTCTGTGCTTTCCAGTTCTTATCGACTGTTTATCTAATGAGTGGTCAAAGTTATATAATCTGCTTGCCCAATATATTTTGAGGTACTATCTGAGATCCTGGTACTAACTAGATCTGTCATTTGTGGCTGTGGCTTCTTCTTCTTCAGGGGTAGTATGATCCTTTACTTAGAAGCTATTGGAGCAACATGTCTTTTGGAACAACATGACTTTTGGACTCCATTTCAGCAGTAGAACCAAAAGTGGTTCTCAGGTAGCTTCCCTATTTCATCTCTTGCTACCATCACCATACCTGGATCAGGGTACATATATTTAATTAACTTCTTCCATGGTAAAATGGGTATCCATATGGGTCTTTTTAAGAGAAGGAATAAGTACTTTATTGCTTTTCATTTATCCTTTCAACTTTTGATATTCCTGCATAGGCAATTTAATGTTCCTGAAGCTTCAATATGCCCCATGGAGACACTTAAGAGATATTAAAGGAGGATCAGCTGAGCTGGTAGCCCTTGTCCTATAGTTCTGCCATCTCAAAAATAATCTAATACCTACCTAGCACAGGTATGGGGTTTTTAGTGCCTGTGGATAATTGAGGCATTTGGAACCACAATGCAATTCTCTTCATTGAGAATATTAAAGAATTGTCAATCTGCAAGTTTAGTTATTATCATTAGCTTTTTATGAAAAAAAATCACAAGACTGTACCTTGGTACAGGTATAATACCATTGGTATTATAAAGGAAACTAGAGTGTCTGGGAAAAATTGAGCCAATGTCAACATTGGAATTGTTACACTAGAACTTCATGCTAGGAGGACGTGTATTACTTCTAAAGGGATTCTTTATTCACCAATAAGACTGATAAACTTTGGAACCAGTTTCTCAGTAATCTAGACAACATGATAAGATTTGGGCTTTTGCATAGGAGCAAATAAAAGATTGCTGTAATTCCTTTTTGCTGTCTCTTTTTGGCTTGTGCTGCTTGCTTTGATTAAAAAAAATTCATAATAAGCATCCTCCTTGAGACAAAATTTAATATGATGTCTGACAGATTATATATGAGAGATAGGCAGGGATAGAAGCTGAGAAAGGAAGGGAAAAGTAGATATAAAGTGACAGAATCTTTTACTGTGAGGAAGAAAGAAAAAAGGAGCAAGACATTGATAAAAATTGGACCCAAATTAGAAATTAATCAACATGAACTCCAGGTCTTGAAGGAGCTTTTCCTTCTCTAGTACAACCATAAGTTGCCTGGATACTGTCAAATGGTGTTGCCTTCATCTGCCTCCTTTCACTAGCTTGTTCATTTGGTGGAACTGTATTGGAAATTCTGATCATCTCACAATTATTCACTAAAGCTATATAGGACCCTCTGGAATAGTCAGTTCTGTATATGGAAGAGGGTGTATCTGGGCATTCTATTGCTAAAAACAATATTATTTAAAGGCATTTTCAAGTGTTTCAAGTGTTAGATTAGGTTGGGTAAGAGGTCAGGATGAGAAGGATAAATCACAGTGGCTTTCTTTTACTCCTAAGATCAAATATAAATTCCTGTGTTTATCTTTCAAAGCCCTTTGCAACATGGTTCTACCTTTTTAGGGCCCAACAAGACAAAAAATTCTGAATAAATCCATATTGGATCTGTAAAAAGTCCTGAGGATAGTCAAATACTGAGACCATATTGATCACAGATTTAGAGCAGGAAGTTAATGCAAACAATTATGTTTTGTGGAAGAGGAATTTGAGATATCTTTAAGTTTTCAACTCCCAAATTTTCTCAGGATGCCTTTTATAGGTTAAAAACTACAAAATCAGGCAGAATGCTCTTTCTGGACCATTAGAGTCCAAGGAAACAAAAAGTTTTCCTTTGTTTTTGCATACAACTTTATATCAGTTATTGCTATATGCTGAGGTTGCCTGAACAAGGGGGCCACATTCACTAAGTGGATACTACCACATTATAGGGAGGGCAGAGCATTCTTTCCTAAACAAGAATTTAATTGTGGGAAAGAAAGAGAACCTGGGGAGGTCAAATTGAGACTCTAATGATGACTTAGGACCCAGAAGGCAACTTATCATTGCCCCATATAACTGCTACAAATTTATTACAGATATACTACTAATTTAATGATAATTTCTGTGTAATTAAGATCTTAAAAAGAGTAAGATACCCAAGGTTTGTCACAGGTTGTAATTGAGCGTGATATTATGTAAACAGTAGGCACTTAATAACTATAACTTGTTGAGAGCATAGTTCCTAGTTTGTAGAACTCAAGGTTATTTTTTAAAAAAGTTTTAAAATTATATAATTATGAATTCTATCATATCATAAAAGTTAAATATGATCTTCTATTTTTCAATATATTGATTTAGCAGAACAGATTTTTTTTTAGGTTTTTGCAAGGCAAATGGGGTTAAGTGGCTTGCCCAAGGCCACACAGCTAGGTAATTATCAAGTGTCTGAGACCGGATTTGAACCCAGGTACTCCTGACTCCAGGGCCAGTGCTTTATCCACTGTGCCACCTAGCCGCCCCCAGCAGAACAGTTTTAAGAAATAAAGTTTTTATTGATTTTTTTTACAAAGACATGCTATGGACGTTTTTCAATATTCATCCATATGCACATGTATATCTTTAAGTTACAAAATTTCCTTCCACCCTCCCTTCCCATCGCCCTCTTTCAGTGGCAAACAGTCAGATTAATATTGTGCATGCATATTTTTGATAAACATGTTTACAAATTAGTCATTTTCAGTATGAGGAATTAGGATTAAGGGAAATAGATACTTAGATATTTTTTATAAAGTGTTCTTAAAATTCTGAAGGCTTTTTATTTTTTATTTTTGTTTTGTTTTGTTTTTTCTTCCTCTGGATGGGGATAGTTAAGAAATAAAACTTTTCTAATATCGAAATACGTTTTCTCCCTTCTGATATATCCCCTCCTCCAATTCAACTCATATATTATACAACTAAACACACTCAAAGGAGGAATTTTACTTAAAGATAAACTAGGCATTTAAAAAAATCACAGATCATTTCAGGTTAATATTCAAAATTTTTTAAGCATGAGAAATTAAAAGAAAAAATACAAATTCTCTTCACTTATTATTGAAAGATTGGCCAATTTAATTATACCCTTACAATGAATGAAATAATACAATTTAATTTTGGGTCAGTAGTATTTAATTCACAAAACTAAAAAAAAAGTCTTGACAAGCCTATTAATAAAGTTTAACTCATTTCTCAAAAGCAATATTCTTTTTTGACAATGGAAAAGTAAAAGAGACAAACCACAAAGTATGTTAGTCATGTTACTCTTTTTCCTCATGTGCACAATGGATAATTAGTTCAGAAAAAATAAGAATCATTAAATAAAGCAACTTAGCTCATTTGTGAGTCTTGCAAATACTTTCAGTTTTCATGTATTTGCTGCTCAGAAGGAAGCCACTTTATAGGCTACCAGTGCTATTGGGTCTGATACCAGGGGCTCATATCTTCTTTCTATCCATTTACAATACAGTCTTGATTATTTAGAAGATGATTATCTGGTTTATGAATTATCTAGCCCTCATGATTCTCTCCTCCTTTCCCTGACTAATTACCTTTTCACCGTGTAAGCAATTATTATTATTTCACTCTTCATTAGCACTTCCACTAGACAGTGGGGGAAACACCCAGGTGCAAAGTGAAAAGTTCAATCATATGGATGTTTCTAAATATCCAGATGTTTTGCATTGTGCAAAAAAAAAAATCTGAACCATAGAATTTTAATGCTGAAAAGGACCACTCATTTTGCCAATGGGGAAAGTGAGACCCCAAAGGGTTAAATGTGTCCTAAAGTCAGACACCTGGGAAAAGCTAGACTCACAATGCTGAATGAGTTCAACCTGAAAGAGTGTTTTTCTCCCCCAAATAATTTAGTGCATTGCAGCAATTTGGATTTTCTCCGAAAATACACATCATTTCATCCTCAAAAAGTATGATGACATGATAAGGTTTTATATCAGAAGCATCTGCCTAATTCCAAGATCCCGAATTTTGAATGTCCCCTCCTTGACCACAATTTCTTCTATTGTTTCACCTTTACAATGCCCCCTGAACCTGCTCCTTGCTCTTGTGATCTGTCTTGATTTTTCTCTCTTCTACTAATTCTAGCTTCATCTCTCTTCCTTGAGCCTTGACCTTATGGTCAGTTATTACAATTATATATGTCTCCACCTCTTTGATTTTCTTCTGTTCCCACCTTGCTAATATGCAGATCTAGGAAATTCTCACCATTTTATTTTTTTCCTAATATAAGGCAGCAAGTAACAAAACATAAAACTGAACTGGATCCACAAATATATATACTCTCTTCCATTGGGTTGGGGCTATCTCATATCCAATTCTTAACAATTTTTTTCACATACTCTTTAGAGCACTTGGTACAAATACGACTCTTTAAGCCTTAAATTCTATCTCCAGGGATGGCTAGGTGGCCCAGTGGATAAAGCACCCGCCTTGGAGTCAGGGGTACCTGGGTTCAAATCCGATCACAGACACTTAATAATTACCTAGTTGTGTGGCCTTGGGCAAGCCACTTAACCCCATTTGCCTTGCAAAAACCTAAAAAAACAAATTCTATCTCCAAACATCTCTTTTACCATTAGAGCAATGCTTCTATTTATCAGTTTGTATACTATTTATTAATCACTATATACTTTCATTAAATAACATAAATTAGAACAATTTACTATATATAATATTACAAATTGTAACATAATATAAATATATAACAGTAAATAATGTCTATATATCAATTAATAAAATAATTTAATCATAACTATCACTAGTATAATTTTGAAATATATTGATGATTATGTCATTTTATTTGTTCTATCAATTAGGAGTTATATTATTATGTTGATAACATTCAATATTATTATTATTACTATTAAATGCTTCAGAGATGCTATAAACAATTACATTCTAATTCTTTGTTATTTAAAAGAGTCATTTGATCTCCCTGTGCCATCAAATATAAAAGAATAATAGCTCGAGTCAACTTCAAAAGTTCATTTTTATTAACTCCATTGAACCTTATAGAAAATTATAAAATAATAATAAGAATAATAGTATTGAGATTTATCTGGAAATGGACATTTGTCAAAAGACTTTATATTCATCATCTTATTTAAGGTCATTTAGAATGAACTCTCTTAATTCCACACTTTTATGCTTCAAAACCTTACTTTTTCTTCAATACTCTGGAGATGAAGTGACCATTCCTTTTCCAGAGTTAACCACTTATCTCACATCCCAGATCTCACCCTCTTTTCAGGAAGTTTTTCTCATCAATAACCACATAGCCCTATCCTGTGCCACTCCAATCTCCATTCTTCTTCTGTTTCCTTCTACTATATCTAAGTCTCTTCTGCCATCATAGAATGACAATATTTTCATTGATTCTTATAATTCTTCAAATTAATCTCTCTCTCTTTCTCTCTCTCTTTCTGTCTGTTTCTATATCTCCTCTCTATAGTTCAATGTTACCAACAGATGGCTAAGCACAAGAAATGTGGAGTGGCAACATCCCCCAGACCACCACTCTTGCTTCCAGATTCTTCCTCACAACCATCATCTAGGTAGTGAAGGTGATAGAGGACATACAGCAACTGCCACTCACAGGGGAGATAAGTCAGGCTAATTCAATGAGCAAATCACCATGAGGGAGAGAAAGGAGGCAGCATGTGCCAAACAAGTAAAACCATGACCACCATTTTGATTATCAACTACCCTAAGATCCTTGTATGGAGAAAGCCTAGAGCCCTGAATTTGAGAGCATTGAAAATAGTAATGCTTTCAGCCCAAAGTTTTCAGTCATCATGCTGTGAAGTAATCTCTGTAGAGATGCAACCTGGAAATTTCTCTTGCAGGTGCTATATAGTCATACCAGCTGAAGACTCAAAGAAGAATATTCTTTTCATAAAAGTCCTTGGGACCTTTAAATAGTTTAACATCATAAACCTATTTGATTTTATCAGTGGAAATGCCATTGAAAAAGAGGCATTGCCAACCACTCTGCCATTGTACCTACTTTAAGGACTATAGGACTGTTCTCTCCGACCAGTCACTGAAACTTGCCATATATGTTGTTTTCTTTCCTCAGTAGAATGTGAACTTCTTAAGAGCAGGGACTGCCTTACTTGTCCATCTGTATCCCCAGTACTTTGCAAATAGTAAGAGGTTAATGAATGATTTATTCATTCATTTTTAAGTATAAAATTAGGGAAAAAATCACCATCAGCCAATTGTAAATCCTGTGTAAGATTGTCTCTATTTCCAAAATATGTTGAAATTGCTGTTTCCATAGTCTCCAATGACTTCAGATTTCATACCCAAGAGTCCTTTTTGCTATTCAACATCCTTTATTTTTCTGTGACTGTTGAAATTTTTCACCAACCATTACTTCTTTACATATTTATTCTGTATGCTTTGTTTTCATGGTATTTTTCTTTTGATTCTCCTTCTAATGCTCTGGGTGTTTCTTCTTTGTCTCCTTTCTTTTATTACTCATCTACTTTTCCTTCCCTCTAATCACATACCCACTACTCTGGTTTAGGCCATTATCATATATTGTTTGAATCATTAAAATAGTATTCTAATTGGTCTTTTCTATGTCCAGTCTCTCTTTTATTCTATCCATCCTATGAAAGATGAACAATATTTATGGTAATTTTCTTCTAGTTCTTCTGTGTGTTTACATTTTGTCTGGCTTTGGCTGATTAGAGCTTGGAATTATGAGCTTGGAATGCTCTTCCACAGTTGGGTCCAAATTGTCCTTGTGAATTCTTGGGGTGCTCTCCTTGCTCAAGAAGCTTCAATGGCTTCCTTTTATTGTCTCTGGGAAAAATGGATTTCTTAGATTGCTATTTAATAACTTTCACAGTTAGGTATCAGTTTATATTTTATATTTATTCCATATTGCTCCCCTTTACATGGTCTTCATTTTAGTCAGATATCCCTACTTTAAAATTTCTAAATAAGATGACATCTCCTTCTTCTGCACAGAGTAATAAGTGGAAATTATAAAGGTATACATTTAGACCTGATGTAAGAGGAAAAAAACTCTTATAGTAATCTGAATATGAAATAGAATTGTCTCAGGAAATAGTTTTCCTTCACTTGAGGTCTTCAGGCAGAGACAAGATAGTGAAAATCTTTTTTTTTAGGTTTTTTTGCAAGGCAAATGGGGTTAAGTGGCTTGCCCAAGGCCACACACCTAGGTAATTATTAAGTGTCTGCACTGGATTTGAACCCAGGTACTCCTGACTCCAGAGCCAGTGCTTTATCCACTGCGCCACCTAGCTGCCCTGTGAAAATCTTAATATGCTTAAACACAAAAAGTTGTCCTTAGTTTTTAGGGGGTGTTCTGTCTTGATTCAAGAATAATTATTAATATTATGAGTGTGATCTCTGTCAGTGAGTTGACATAAGACTGTAAAATATATTTCTCTATCATTGTCTAGGTTACTACCATCCTTCTATCCACTTAGGCTCAAAACTTTAATGATTGGTGAAAATTACTGTGGCATATTATTAGAACAAAATTAAAAAATACTTAAATTGGAAAATAAAAACCATTAAAGCCATTCTCACCTCCACATTTTTCTTTCACACTGTATAAATCAATTGGCAATCTTTGCCATATCTATTTCCACAATTCCCTGCAACTCAGTCATGTTCCCTTATCTCCACTCTCACAGTCACCACCCTTGTTCTGGAACTTTACACCTCTTGCCTGGATTATTCTCCTCTTCTACCTCTATACCTCAAGTCTCTCCCTCCCCACTTCACTTGACCCTAATCCCACAGCTTCCAAAATGATTTTCCTTAAATACAGATGTATGTCCTCAATTATAGTGGTTACCTATTATCTCCTGAATAAAATATAAATCTCTTCACAACTATGCCCAAAGGGTTATAAAACTGTACATACTCTTTTACTCAGCAATACCAAGTTACCTCTATATCCCAAAGAGTTTCAAAAAAAAAAGGTAAAATAAAAGACCTATTTGCAAAAAAAAAAAAAAAACCTTACAGCAGCTCTTTTTGTGGTGGCTAAGAATTAGAAATCAAAGGGATGCCTATCAATTGGTGAATGGCTAAACAAGATGTGATACATGATTATAATGAAATATTATTGTGCTCTAAGAAATGAAAAAGCAGGATGATTTCAGAAACTTAGATGAACTGATACATAGTAAATTGAACAGAACCAGGAACACACAAAAATGGTCACTGTTTAATGAAGAACTGAGAATGACTTAGCTATTCTCAGCAATAAAATGATACAAGAAAATACAAGAAAATGATACAAGGAAAAAATGATACAAAGGCCTAATGATGAAGCATACTATCCACTTCCAGAGAAAGAATTGATAATGTTTGAATATAGACTGAAGCATGTAATTTTTCACTTTCTTTTTGTCTTTCATTCAAGTATTCTTGTACAAAATGACTAATATAGAAATATTTTACATAGTTTCACAATTGCAACCTATATGCTATTGTTTATTATCTCAAGGAAGAGGAAAGGGAGAGAAAAATGAATAGAATTTGGAGCTCAAAACTTTATTTTTTTTAAGAAAGATTTTATTTATTTTGAGTTTTACAATTTTTTCCCCATTCTTACTTTCCTCCCTCCACCCCCACAGAAGGCAATCTGTTAGTGTTTACATTGGTTCCATGATCTCAGTTGACTGGGTTGACAGAGAAATCATATCCTTAAGGAAGATAAATAAAGTATGAGATAGTAAAATTACATAATAATAAAGCTTTTTTTTTTCTAATTTGACAGTAATAGTCTTTGATCTTTGTTCAAAGTCCATAATTCTTTTTCTGGATACAGATGGAATTCTCCATTGCAGATAGCCCAAAATTGTCCTTGGTTGTTTCACTGAAGAGATGAGAAAGTCCATCAGAGTAAGTCATCACCCCCATGTTGCTGTTGGGTGTATAGTGTTTTTCTGGTTCTGTTCATCTCGTTCAGCATCAGTTCATGCAAATCTTTGCAGGCTTCCCTGAATTCCCATCCCTCCTATTTTCTAAGAGAATAATAGTGTTCCTTGACATACAGATACCACAGTTTGTTAAGCCATTCCCCAAATGAAGGACATTCACTTAACTGCTATAAATATTTTCGTACAAGTGATGTTTTTACCCTTTTTCATAATGTCTTCAAGGTATAGACCCAGTGGTGGTATTGTTGGATCAAACAGTATGCACATTTTTGGTGCCCTTTGGACATAATTCCAGATTGCTCTCCATAAAGACTGGATGAGTTCACAGCTCCACTAACAATGTATTAGTGTCCCAGATTTCCTGCATCCCTTCCAACATTGATCATTGTCCTTTCTGGTCATATTGGCCAGTCTGAGAGGTGTGAGGTGATATCTCAGAGATGTTTTAATTTGCCTTTCTCCAATAAGTAATGATTTGGAGCAATTTTTCATATGACTGGATTGCTTTGATTTCCTCAACTGTAAATTTTCTTTGCATATTCTTTGACCATTTGTCAATTTGGGAATGGCTTGTTTTGAAAATTTGACTCAGTTCTCTATATATTTTAGAAATGAAATACTAGTTGTGGGAATCCTGGCCAAGATGGTGGAGAGAAGACAGACACTGTGATAATGCTCTTTCTTTCCCCTCAGAAATGACATGAGAGAAATCTCTTAATAGAAATTCAATCAACAAAACCCAGAAAGAGAAGCTAAGAGAAGAATACCTACCAAAAACGTCTGTCTCAGGGGACCACGGGTGAACTGGGAGACAAGAGAAGAGGATTAACACTGTGGAATGGCAGCTGGGGGAGGCCAGAGGGTCAGCCTCAACCATGGAGACTTCCATGAGGGGTGGGTGCTAGATCCAGTTTTAGCTGAGGAGTCTTTGGCCAGGGGGAGAAGAGCTACAGGAGGGTGAGTTCCAGCACACAGTCTCAGAGCATGCCTGGAGAACAACCAGCTGGGCCAGGGAACTGAGCCCCATACTTTTGGCAGGGCCCTTTGCCCAAAACAAACAGTAAACAACTCAACAGAAAAAGATTAACACCCTCCCCCAGGGCCCAGCCCAGTTTTCAAGGTCAACTCAGACCCTGCTGCTGAGGACCTCACTCCAGAGAAAGCAACCAGCAACCCCTGCTGGCTGGCCCTTGGAATTTTACTAATCTAAGTGAACAAAGCTTCTAGGATCCTCAAAAGCAAACCTCTGAGAGCCATCCCCCACCCCCAACACAAGATGAAAAAAGGCCATAGCAAAGGGGGACCCATGGAGAAATACTTAGAAGAGACAGATCCTAGCCCAGAGAGATATAACACTGCTGAGGAGAATATGAATTGGTTTCCAGCCCAGAAAGGCTTCCTGAAAGACATCAGGAAGGAGTTTAAAAATCAGTCGGAAAAAATTGGAAAAAGAAACTCAAGAGAAAATTAACATCTTGAAACAAGAAAACAAATCCTTGGAAATTACAATTGGACAAATACAAAATGAGAATAACTCTCTCAGATCTTCAATTGGGCAAATGCAAAAAAGAAAATGACTCTCTCAAAACTACATGTAGGCAAATAGAAAAGTCCTTCAAAATAGAATGGACCAACTGGAAAAGGATTTGCAAAAGATAAAGAAAAAAATCTTCTCCTCTAAAAAAAAGAATAGAATTGGCAGAAACTAATGGCTTTATGAGCCAACAAGATTGTGTTAAGCAAAACCAAAATAAAAAAAAAAATAAGAAAAAAATGTAGAATACCTCATAAGCAAAACCACTGATCTAAGGAATTGATTGAGAAGGGAGAATCTGAGAATTATTGACCTTCCTGAGAACACTGAAGAGAAACAAATGCTGGACTTAATATTACAGGATCTAGTGATGGAAAATTGTCCTGATAACCAGAGGGCAAAATAGTTATTGAAAGAATACATCAATCCCCTCTGGAAAGAGATCCTAAAATGAAACCACCAAGGAAAGTTGTGGCCAAATTCCAGAACTATCAGATAAAAACAAAAAAATCCTGCAAGCACCCAGAAAAAAAAAAAATTTAAATACCAAGGAACCACAGTAAGGATTATGCAGGATCTGGTTGCAGCAACATTAAGAGATCAAAGGACCTGGAATGAGATATTCCAAAGAGTAAGGGAATTTGGAATGCAGCCAAGAATATACTACCTGTCAAAGCTAGGCCTTCTCTTCCAGGGAAGAAGATGGACATTTAATGAAATGGGAGACTTACAAGATTTCATGATGAAAAGACTAGAGCTAAATAGAAAAATTTGGATTTCAAACAGGAGGCTCAAGAGGCACATTAAAAGGTAAAAAAACCAAAAAACTACTATACAATAAGAGGAAACTGGCTATATACCCACTTGGGAGAAAGAGTCTCATAAGAATTGTAACTCTATTAGAGAGAATATACAAAGCCAGAAGTGATGGACACTCATAAATTTTCTGTGACTCAGAATGATTTAAAAACAACACCTCCTTAAAAAGGGGGCAGTAAGGAGAAGGGAGGTTGGAAGGAGACAGAATAGGGTAAATCTCATTACATCAAGAGGTACAAAAGACCTATTGTAATTGAGGGGAATAAGGGAGGAGGTAAGAACCACCTGAATCTTCATCTCATCAGATTTGTCTTAAAGTTAAGTTAGACACACTTAATCAAGTTAAGAACCTTATTTTACCTTTCAAGCATTAAAAAGGAAAAAGGGGAGGGGAGATGGGGAGGGGGAGAAAAATGGGAACTAACAGAAGGAAGGGAAGAAGGGGAAAAGAGAAGGGGGACAAAAAGGGGAGGGGGTCGATTTAAGAGGGCAAACACACTGAAGGTGGTGGTATTAAGAAACAAAACACTGGGGAATAAGGAAAAAAGGGCAAAAAAGAGGAAAATACAAGCAGAAGGAAGATAGCATGGAGGGCAATAAAGAGTTAGTAATTATAACTTTGAATGTGAATGGGATGAACTCTCCCTTAAAATGTAAGGGAATAGGAGAGTGGATTAAAAACCAGAATCCTACAATATGCTGCTTTCAAGAAACTCATTTGAAACAGTGAGATAGCTATAGAGTAAAGGTAAAAAGTTGGAGCAAAATATGTTTCGCTTCATCTGAAGTGAAAAAAGCAGGGGTAGCAATCCTTATCTCAGACAAAGCAGCCACAAAAATAGATAGTGTTAAAAGAAATAAGGAAGCAAACTATATCCTCCTAAAAGGTACCAATGACAATAAAATATTTACAATACTAAATATGTACACACCCATTGGGACAGCATCCAAATTCTTAGAGAAGATGTTGAAAGAGCAACAGAAAGACATACACAGCAAAATTCTAGTAGTGGGAAACCTCAACCTTCCACCCTTAGCAATCCATAATCATATTAAAAATTGCTCCAAATAATTACTTATTAGAGAAATGAACATTAAAGCATCTCTGAGATATCACCTCACACTTCTCAGACTGGCCAATATGATCAAAAAGGACAATGATCAATGTTGGAAGGGATGCAGGAAATCTGGGACACTAATACATTGTTGGTGGAGCTGTGAACTCATCCAGCCTTTCTGGACAGCAATTTGGGATTATGCCCAAAGGGCAACAAAAATGTGCATACGTTTTGACCCAGCAATACCACTATTAGGTCTATACCCTGAAGAGATGATAAAAATGGGTAAAACACCATCACTTGTACAAAAACATTTATAGCAGCCCTGTTTGTGGTGGCAAAATATTGGAAATTAAGTGAATGCCCTTCAATTGGGGAATGGCTTAACAAACTGTGGTATATGTATGTCACAGAACACTATTGTTCTATTAGAAACCAGGAGGGATGGGAATTCAAGGAATCCTGGAAAGATTTACATGAACTGATGCTGAACGAGATGAGCAGAACCAGAAAAACATTGTACACCCTAACAGCAACATGGGGGTGATGATTAACCCTGATGGACTTGAACCAGGGACAATTTTGGGCTATCTGCAATGGAGAATACCATCTCTATCCAGAGAAAGAATTATGGACTTTGAACAAAGACCAAAGACTATTACCTTCAAATTAGGGAAAAAAGCATTATATTATTATATAATTTTACTATCTCATACTTTATTTATCTTCCTTAAGGATATGATTTCTCTGTCATCGTATTCAACTGAGATCAATGTATAACATGGAACCAATGTAAACACTAACAGATTGCCTTCTGTGGGGGTGGAGGGAGGGAAGCAAGAATGGGGGAAAAATTTTAAAACTCAAAATAAATAAAATCTTTCTTCAAAAAAATAAATAAAATACTAAAAAAAGAAATACTAGTTACAAAAATTGTTTCCCAAATGTTTTTTTTTTTCTGTGCAAAAGCTTTTTAATTTTATGTAATCAAAATTTCTAGTTTGTTTTGAATGATGTTCTGTATCTCTTCCTTGGTCATAAACTGTTTCCCTTTCCATAGATCTGACCAGTAAACTACTCCTTGATCTACTAGTTTGCTTATTATGTTGTTTTTTTATGTCTAATTCCTGTATCCATTTGGATTTTCTCTTGGTATAGGGTGTGTGAGGTGTTGGTCTAATCTTAGTTTCTTCCACACTAACTTAAAATTTGTCCAACAGTTTTTATTGAAGAGAGAGTTTTTATCCCATTAGCTGGACTCTTTGGGTTTATTCAACAGCAGATTACTATAATCATTTCCTGCTATTGTACCTAGTCTATTCCATTGATCCATGACTCTATTTCTTAGCCAATACCAGACAGTTTTGATGATTAATGTTTTATAATATAATGTTAGATCTGGTAAGGCTAAACCACCTTCTTTTGCACTTTTTTTATTGAATCCCTGGAAATTCTTGACTTTTTATTTCTCCATATAAATGTACTTACAACTTTTTCTAACTCATTAAGGTAATTTTTTGGAATTTTGATTGGTAGGGTGCTAAACAAGTAGTTTAATTTTGGTAGAATTTGGAGCTCAAAACTTTAAATAAAAATTGAAAAAAATATAAATCTCTTCATATCCATGCCCCTTCCTATGTTTTGGAGTACCATTTCACACTGTTCCCCTCCATGTGCTCTAATCATTGAACCATATTTGTCTGGACACACAATTTTCCATTTCCTCTCTCCTTGTTGTTTGAAAAGGCACTTCCCTCTCACCCCCCCTCCCCTTATTTGGAGACTCTTGGAAGCCCTACTTTCCACATGAAGCTTTTCCTGATTCCCCTAGCTACTTTTGCTAACTCTACAGACCATTATATATTCAATTTGTATATTTTCTGTATGCTATAAATGTATATGTTCTCTCAACTCTTAGAATATAGGCTCCTCAAGGGCAAGGGTTTTTCCTCTTTTGTCTGAATCCCCAGAATCTAGCAAAGTACCTGATACATAATAGATGCCTAATAAGTACAGGCTATTGATCAGTAACTTCACCTATTCAGTAATGGAAGTGAACCTTTTCTACACCTGTATTTGACCAACAATAAGGAACTACTGCTATTGTGAAATGATGGGACCCTTAAGACTAGGTAAACATTTTATCTTAGGGTTTAATATAGAAAAGGAGGTGAAATCTCAGCATATACTGATGTATTCTCCAATTTGGTAAAAGTGATTTTAAAGTTTTTGGGAAGAGCAAATACAAGATCTCATGTTCTAAAATCCCCTGGCAGGAAAGTATCCAAGATCAATGTGAAATTCTAAAGAATGAAATTCTGAAGAAATAAACAGAAATAATAATAAAGGATTGAAAAGAAACTATTTCTTTTATATTTCAAAAAAATGACAGGCAGTTTAGGTCAAAATCAAATAAATGATATAGTCTAGAAAGAAGAGTGTTGGGGTGCAAAAGCCCAAGATGGACTAAGATCATCAAAAATGCTAGAGAAAAAAAAAGAGTCACTAAAATCTATCACGAGGGAAAGACAAAGTTAAAAGATGGGATAGCATCACTGCATTAGAGGAATAGGATGGTATAAAGGAACATTGGTTGATTCTTGTCCTTTGTTATCAGAGAAGACCAAAATGACATCACTATAAAGACAAATTATCATGTGTCTGATTTTGGCTGATCAAATCAATATGATCTTGGAATGTTCTACTATAGGTCGGGCACAAAGAGTCCATGTGAACATCTGGCATGGTTACTTAAGACTTAGGTATCTGATGTTTCCTTTGAGCAGCTTCAATTCTGCCTTGCTCATAGGGCACAGCACCCTCTCTGATGAGGGCATGCCAGTCTGGGTAGTCCTGTGCTAGTGTAGGGATGTTGAGAGAGAGAGAGAGAAAAACTAATGAATTTTTATCTTGTCTCTATTTCTCTGAAGAATAATTAGATAGGAAGGAAGAACAAAAAAATCAACAGAATCATAAAAAAAAGAAAAGAAATGGCATGAGTGTATCTAATTATTTCCACTAAGTTCAGTCCCTAGGCATGGATGAATAACATGTGAGAGTACTGACAGTTTGCAGAGGTGATTCCTGAGTTCCTTTATTTTTTTTTTAATAATGGAGAATGGGAGAAGTGATGTACAGAGACCAATATCCCAGTTTTCAAAAGAGGGAAGAAAATAGTTTTTGCAAATGAGAACTTGGTGAATGACTTATTAAAGGATGGGTTTGTTAGCATTTAGAAAGGGAAGCTGGGATCACTAGTATTAGCATGGGGTCATTAGGAGAGGAAATTAGTATTTATTTTATTATTATTATTTTTGGTTTCATTTTGTTTGGTTTTTGTTAGGATTGGTAATATGACTGTGTAGTGGTTATTGTTTAGTAGTTATGGTCATTGATGACATTTTGTGACCCCCATTTGTGGTTTTCTTGGCAAAGATAATGGAAAACTTTGCCATTTCTTTTTCCAGTACCTTTTATATATGAGGAACTGAGGCAATGACTTGCCCAGGGTCACACAGCTAATAAGTGTCTGAAGTCAGATTTGGACTCAAGAAGATGTTTTTCTGACTCCAAGCCAAACACTATATCCATAGTGTCATCTAGAAAAATCTGAGAATGTATTAAGAGTAACTTAGTAGTGGGCCTGGGAGTCATGAAGACCTGTATTTTCTTTCACAAATACTGACTCATTTTTAATCAGTGCCCCTGAACAACTCTAAGAATATGGATTTCATAAGAGTTGATAGGGTGCATTTGTAGAGGTCTCATTAGGAACTCATTTTCTTATTAGGAAATCTATAAACTAATAAAATTGGCTGGACCCCACCCTCCCCCACCATACACTATACCATACCACACCATACCATATTTATTATACTATTCTACACTACAAACATAACTTTCCTAGAATGCCAATTGACAATTTTTTTGACATCCTAAAATTCTTACTGAATTCAGTTATAATAGACTAAGCATTCTTTTATATGATGGCCCTCAAATAGGTTGCATTGGTAGAAATCATTGAAAATGGCTACCGTGTCTTCCCCAAAGCTTTCCATTCTCTACATTCAACATACAGGAGCCATGAAACATAGAATTCAAAAGTTTTCTGTTCTACTTTTAAATTCTAGCCACAGAGATAGAACAGAAAATTGGGCTAAGAAGGATGAAAAAGCTAGAGAGGAGCAAGATTAATCAAGTCATTATTGTAACATTTATTATATTTGGGCTAAGGACAGGAGAATAATTGAAACACTGTTGTTCTTAGATAAAATCTAGAATTTAAATTTTAGCCCAGGAAATACAAACTGATGAATTTAAATTTAAATTTAAACTACCTCTGAAATTTGACATAGAAAAAAGTTCTCATTTCAATGGAAAGCCTTCTCTCAATCCCCATAAACGGAGATAACACTTTAACTAAGAATGTTGATGTCTCTAAATCTTAACCATAGGGGGCAATCAGTACAAAGGCCTGGATTTTCACAATTGTCGTCAGAGGCACCTATAACAAAGGGCACCTTCAGGATTACTGATGAGGATGAACTTTCTTTTGAATCATTCCACACCTAGTGTGTTCAGTCCTGGTCAAAAAATAATTAATGGGGGGGGAGTGGAAGGGAGGAGACAAGGGAGCTTTTTGCAGAAATGTCTTGCAGTATGAAAGTATTTACATGCTAATTGTTCTTCCTTTAATAATTCCTGTAACAAAGCTATCATTCTCTTTTCTATAATCACCAGTTGATTCACTGGTGCATCCCCCTTTTTTTTTTTTTTGCTTAACACTCACCATGACAGCCAGAAATGATAGAAAATGTCATTCTCTGCTTGCTAATTCAGTGTATTCAGAGAGAGTACAGCAAGTGTTTTTCTGCTGAGGTTTTTCCCCCCCAAGCCTAAAATATATAATGTAAAAGGTTTTCTTTTTTCTTAAGTGCATAAAGAAAGGATTCGGTTAAAATCGATTTCTGTAAGCCCTAATTATACAGTACATTTTATAATAAGCATTACAAGATCTCTGCTCAGGAACAAAGACCTCTTCGTTAGTAATGAATTGTCACTACCACAATCAGAGTGCTGAGTTTAATTCATGGATAAATAAAAAGAGTCCTTGTAAGCAAAGAAGTTCTATGTTAGAGTGTGCTCCGGAACAGCTACTTGGGGCTAGAAATGAGGCTTACAGTGAGGAAGTTCTTAATGTTTGATCGACATCCCTTTTACTAAATGGAAGCTGGTATCCTGTCCTGCTTGGAGAGAAAGGCTAGCTCTTGCTATTTGACTTCTGGAGTTTATTTCTAAGGTTCTAGCTTCTTCTGGAGAGGAGACTTTTGCTCAGTAGCTGCCACAGCTGTTTGAAATATGTGGTCTCAATCATTGAAGGCAGTAGTCCTGCACTTGAGAATGATGTGGGAGAACTCCAGTGAGAGTGATAATTAAAAGAGGAAAAAGAAGGATCACCTCCTCTCATTCAGTCCATTGGGCTTGGCAATAGAGCTATTTCAAAACAGTAGGGGATTTTCCAATCTCAGCATGGCAATCTCTAAGCACACATTGTTTCTATGGGTTAAAATCTGAATGGTATTTTAATTGTACTTGAAAAAAATTGATATGGAAAAGAAAATATTGAAAATTAGTTTAAAGAATAGAAAGCAACCAAAAATAGGAATATAATTTAAGTGGGGAAAGTATTAAAAGCAGGAAAACCAATGTATTATTTGCCTGGAAGAAAATGGCCAGTTGTATAAAAGAGGCAAGATGACAAAAGAAAATTGGTGCCAGGATATTAGAAAAGAACATTTAAATGTATCAGCAATGTGTCTCATTTCTAGTTGGGTAGAAATACAAAGGCAGTCTCTTCTCAGTATTTTTGTTATTTCACTGTCACTTAGAGAATTAAATCCAAAAAGGATCTACAAGATCACAAAAAACATAATATTAGGTCTAGAAGTCACTCTAGAGGTTCTCTAGTTTCTCTTTATTCATTTAGTCAGTCAATATGAAAAGCACTTTGAGCCAAGCACTGGATTATAGATACCCACCAATAAAACAAAACAAAACCCTGCAAAAATGGAGGGTCCAAGGAAAAAGTCACAAATAAGCAAAGTCAAGTTTCAAGTCAACCCAGGTCCTCTTACTCTGAATTCACTAATCCCTGCCTTCCCATAATTAGAAGATTTGGAAAGCTTTCAGAGAACATGGAAATTTGAACCTGGACCATTTGCAGATAATGTTTTCATGTCCACTGTTTCTATAGAAATTACCCATGATCTCTGAAACCTTCAGTTCTTGATAAATAAGGGGGAATGACATTATTGGCATCTAAGCTTACTTCCATCACTAATGTTATAAACCTATGACCTATAGAACCTATAGAACAATAGGAAGTTTGTAACTTTTGTTCAATAATCATGGCCTATGTCAGTGCTGGTCAACAAAGCTTGTAGTTTTTAAGTAAGAAGGAAGGGGAAGAAAAGGTACCAAATGAGAGAGCATGTTGTAATCATGCTGTAATTAAAATATGTATTGGAGACATGGGGTTGGACTCACAATTTCTTTTGCATAAGGCAGCAATGCTCAAACTTTTTGAGACCACTTTTTAATTATTCCTTTACATTCTTAAAAATTATTAAGAACTCAAAGAACTTTTTTTATTATATCTAATATGATGAGGTATTCAGTCTTTATATTTGGAATTGATCTTTAATTTCACAAGTCTCCAGGAAACTCTATTGTATACTTGTGAGAGAAAAAGAGTAAAAAACACAATTAATCAACCTTATATAGACTGTGAAAGGGTCTTTGGCACTCCCAGGAGTGAGTGAACCACACTTTAAGAGGTTGGTATAGAGAAATCCTAATGAGGAAAGTCCCTTGGGTAATAGCAGATCTGTATTTGTTCTTCAATTTGAGTCTTACAGAGTAGCCTAGGGCACTTAAAAGTTAAGTGATTAAGATAATAGCAATAGAGAATGATCCCTGTGTATGTGGATAAAGAAATGCTCTATAATGATGAAAGTGAACACTTTCTTCAATTTATTGTGTTTCTTCAGGATCCGAGATTATACTTGAACCCAGGCATTCTTGGTTCTAAGACTAGCCCTTGAGTCACACTATGACACTAAATTGATTTCACATAATCAAAACCCATAAGGGACCTCCCTCTATTTGTTAGTCAGTCTTGTCTGACTCTTTGTGATCCCATGGACCATAATGCACCAACACTTCAAAGGGTTTTCTTGGCAAAAATATTGGAGTGGTTTGCCATTTCCCTCTCCAGCTCATTTGATAGATGAGAAAATTGAGGCAAATAGGATTAAAGACTTGTCCAAAGTCATATACCTTGTTAGGGTCTGAGGTCAAATTTGAACACAGATCTTCCTGACTCCAGTGCTCTCTCTACTACACCACCTATCTGTCTCTGAGAGATCTCGGGAATCATCTAATTCAAATGTAAAAGAAGCATGGCTACAAAATATTTGAGAGTGGTCATTCTGCTTTTCCATAAGAGGTCTCCCGTGAAGACTAACCCATAATCTCTCAAAACAATATTCTATTTTTAGATAACTAATGTTTAGGAAAGCCTTAATTTTCCTTTGCAACACAGAGATGTTAGGGAAATTTAATCAAAGTGGAATTAAATTTAGGGTACACTCAAAAATATTGGTTGGATGAACAGATTAGTTAAAAAGTTAAATTTTGAAAGGAAAATGGTGCGGTTCTTCCACACCAGGTTGAGAAGAAAAGCATGTTAAAATGTGGAATACTCAAGGAAACTAAATACTGAATGTGATGATATTCAATCACCTGTTCTATGATCTATCAATCAACATAATTTAACAAGCGCTCCCTATTTATCAGTCATTGTGCTAATTACTGAGGAGACAAAGAAAGACAAAAAGAATGCTTGCTTTAAAGGAGATTATATTCTGATTGGGTAACTCAATATATATTGAGTATGTGGACGATGACCATGACTAAAATGACTGTGAATTCAGATGAGTCATTTTCAGATTTCTGGGATTCAGTTTCAGTCATATAAATCAAACCTATGGCTGGATTTCTTTGAACCTTAAATACTCTATGAATAAGCTATGGTCTACTTTAGACGTGTCAAACATATAGTGTGATTGTAAACAGATTAAAATGAAATGCTAAATATTTAGCAAAAAAATAAAAAAATAGAACATAGGAAAAATTAATATGTGGTTTTCTAAGTCAATATTCAGTCTGCATGGATCCTTAGGTATCTTGTAATAGCCCCCATTTCTATTTGAATTTGATATCCCTCAACTATATCACTGTTAGGCCAAGAAAAATAATTATTAAATGTTTTCAAGAGATCCTATATTATGTTTTGGAAGAGAAACAAGAGTAATTTTTTTTATTTCTAGACCTTTGAACAAAATATTAGTCAGCCTATATGCTGCTTTAACCAAAAATGAAATTTCTTTTTTGATCAATAGACTAACATAGTATCTCTTAAAACACACACACTATATATATATATATATATGTATATACATATACATATATATATATATATATATAAATAGAGAGAGAGAGAGAGAGAGAGAGAGAGAGAGAGAATTTTTAAAATCGGTTTCAAATGATTTACTTGACTCTAACATTACCTACATTTCCTACATGTCTTTCCCTATTCCCTAATCTGAGAGTTATTCCTTTACAATAAAAAAAAAATTAAAGAGGGGAAAAACAGTTCAGTCAAACTAATCAACACATTGAAAATATGTGAAATTATATGCAATATTTCCCACTCATAGTCTCCAGTTTCTGCAAAGAAAAGAGGTGTGAAATAAGGACAAGTAATAAAGAATACTCTGCAAGGGAGAAGAAAATAAATTCTCCTGTCTTTAAAACAAAACAAAACAAAGACAAAAAAAAAACCCACAAGAACAAAAACAAACCAAAAATAAAAAAAAAAACTATACAAAAATTCCTAACTAGAATTGAATGCTTTTCTTCATCTTTATCATATTCTGCATCATTTCAAAACGGCTTCTTACCAGATTAGAAGAGGACATTTTTCAAAGGGTTAGACTCATAATAAAAAGAGAAGATTATTTGTGGTGAATGATATCCCAAGGAAAGAGAGAGACCAGTTGTATTAGCAGCAGCTCTGATTCTCCTTCTTACAAATGGAGCTCAGAGCCCACAATCTCTTCCTAAGGTCATCACCCTTATAAATCCATGCCACACACAGGGGAGAGAAGCTTAAAACATAAGAATTCCACTCCCTATCCCCTTGTTGATGGAGAGACTTTTTTCATCTGCATATTCCCATTTATAACAAAGCCTCCCCGTCGTGAAGGATTTTTATGAGCTCTTGAGTTTTCTATCGTTTTTATCTTTCTTAGCATCAGCAAAGCAACTGGCAGATTCTTTAATAAAATATATTATATATATTAATATTTATGAACGGATAAATTGGATGTTTAAATAAACATTCTCCAACTTATGCCAGTTCTCTTGTTTTAAACGTTAAATTGCACTTACGTTGTCAGGAAAGTCGGCCTTTAGTTCACTGACACATTGACACCAATATGCTGCTGTTTTCTCACTGATGAGTTCAATATTAAGGAAGGAGCTTTGTCCTGGGCCGTACACAGGGCCTGAGGTGGTGCCCCGGATGATCCGTGGTGAAACATTAGTCACAATGTCCTGTTAAAAGAGAAAAGACTTTGACTATCATTTTGCAATCTAACATTGCAGCTTTTATTATCTATTCTCTTCAGCATAACAATGACTTACTAAGTTTTTTTCTCTTATTTTCCAGAATAAAATCCACAAAATGTGCCTTAAATTATAGTTAACACATGATTTCAGGTGAAAAACTAAATTCAAATATGTTATAGATGGAGCAAAATCCTTTTCCATAATCCAGACTCATAGGGAAATAAAAATATTTAAATACTGCTTAGATGGATCTGGAGTATGATAGAAATGTTTTTTTTTTTTAACTTATTGGTGATACAATGAAGAACAAATACATGATGGGAATAATGTACAAGAATCCAAAAAGATTTCTTTTCATTGTATCAAGTAAGATTTCAAAGGTGGCTTTACTTTTGAATTTTGTTTATAGCCAAAAAAACCAAGTAAGTCATCCAAAAAATGCTTGAGGCATTGGTAGTTTGTGAATTTTAGAGTATTCTTTAAGATGGGAGCTGGGTCAGATTATCTATAGAGTTGCAGTCATAAATGCAAATTCATTGGGAAGAAAGCCACTTTTCACAAGACTAAAATGAGGATATCAATAACTTCATGATAAACTATAAACAGTAAACAGTAAAATTAACATGCTTGTTAAGTATAATTAACAATCCACAACTGCTTCTATGGTAATATTAACGAAGAACAGTAACATTTCTGACATTATTTAAAACTAAAAAGAAACAAAGAAGGAAAAATGTTTCTTTTGCCAACTTCTAATTAAAAATAATTTTGAGTAAAGGTCATTTAGTTAAGGATTTATCAGAATTAGTCATTTAAGTACCCCTCCTCACCATCTTGTCACTTTTAGTGAGATAACATGAACCCCCATTAGTATATAGCAATTAAGGTCAATTTACATATTTTAATTAAGAACCACCCCATATAAAACAATTAGCGTAATAGGCATACTAACTGGATTTCATAACATTTGGACGTTTTTCCAACTAGATAGACAGGAAACCTTAATTAGCATTAATTAGTGCTGATCTGCATATGTTTGATAAGGCATACCCTTGCCACAAAAGATTATTTATTCCTGAATCTGCCAAATGCTACAGTTGCAGAGGATAAAAGGACTTTTCTTCACATTGCATGTTAATTTCTGGTAATTTACATCCATTTTTACATTTGAATTAGTATATTATAAAATAAATTGTATAAATGTTACAATAATGCCTTTGCAAATATGTACATTTAGACTTATAGAAATCATACCAGTTAATTTTTATTCATTATCATTCCACTTCCATTGTAATCATTTTGTAACATCATCAGCCCACACTATGATTTGTTTCTTCCTACCAATTTTCCCATAATCTTAATGGGAAAAAAAAACCTGTAGGCTCTCTCCAGAAGGTTCCAACCCAGTCTGCCAGATTTTCATTTTGGCAAATGTAGGATTAAAAAGTGCCAATCTTAGAAGGTATACCTTGCATTTCATTAGCCTCTCTAGAGGAAGATGGCTTTACAAGATGCCCTCATCTTGTACACTCAGAGTCAGGAAATCTGGCAAAGGCAAATCAGAGTCCAAAAGAGAGCTGCAATTATCTACTGACTCATTTTCCCTGAATCCCAGTAGGAGGTTAACTTTTCCAAATTGTCAGAATTTGGTTGTGAAACACTGAGGCAATCTTAGACATTTAGTGCCTTCCAGAGACACTTCTGGCAATGAGGCCAGTGATGAATATGACCAACTGTGGCTAATTTAAATTACTGTACCCTAGGTTGAATTCATATCACCAGAGTCTTCCAAGAATTCCAGGATTGGGGATAGAATTTGATAACACAGATTGTCCATAGCCCGGGGAATCAGAGACACCTTAGCCTTGGAGTGTCATGGCACATGCTATTAATGGCAATTCTAAGAAAGTTACAATCTAAAGTTCCCAAAAGGATCTAAAGGGAAAGACCAATCATTCAAATTGATAAAGCATGTTTAGAAGATTGCAAGGTAGTTTTCCCTGCCCCACAATCAGTTTTTGTTACTAACTCCAAAAAGTCTTTGATTCCACAAATAGAAATTAATTTCTTTGGGGTTTAAAAAGGCTTTTCAGTCTTCTGAAGTCCTAAATTAAAATGCAAATATCTCTCAGAGGTGTAATAATTTAACCATTCTGAGCTAATACCACTGATTGGATTGGGATTAGTTCACAGTTAAAAATTAAGACAAATACCTGGAGAAGGACAAAGGAAGTCTAACTAGCCAAAAGACTGCAATTATAAGTAGAGGTTTATGATTTATAAAGTGTTTTCATCACAGCAGTTCAGTGAGACAGTGAGAGCCAATATAATTACACCTATTCTACAGATGAAGAAATTGAGGTTCAGAGAAGTTAAATTATTTACACAGTATCACAAAGTGTTGGAAATGGGATTAGAACTCAGATTTTTTAAGGTTAAGATCTGAAGTCTTTTTCACACACTTCTCTTTCTCCTGAAAACACTCATCTTTTGAAAAGGAACGAGAAGAGGAAGTACAAGACAAACCCTTCATTTCTGGAAGAAATTTGACTTTTCTGGTTCATTCCTTCTCTGCATCTGATTATTCCCTTTCCTTTATCACTCTTTATTTCAGAATTTACTATTTTATCCAAATGTATCCTAATATGTCTTTATTTGGTTAATGAATGCTTAAGATTTTTTTAAGCAAAGAAAAATCAATTAGAAGTGTCATCAGAGGTCACACTTGCAGTCCCTTTGATAAACATGGTATTAGGACTTGTAGAAGGTAAAAATCATTATTCAATATTCCTATATCTCCTGATTCCCAAGGCAATGCTTTTAAGACCATCCTATCATTGTCCATTATCTCAGATAATAGTTAATATTCATAAAATGCTCTAAGATTTGTAAGATACTATATAGGTAGATGATTCTGTGAAGTTGGCAGAGTAAATCAGAAAATTCCAAGCTCTCCAGATATTTCCTCCACTGACAAGTCAAAAATAAAACAAAACACACACACACACACACACACACACACACACAGAAACAGAGAACAAAATAAAACCAAAAAACTCACCTTACAGGGGAAAGTAAAGTGGCAAAAACAAAACAAAACAAAACAAAAAAAAACTTGTGGCAGAACAGTGGAAAAACTGGAGAAGATCCAGTGTTCCTTGAGGATAACCAGAAAAAATCCTGGGATGAAGGTTCCTCTTGCTGCGTGAAGTGCAAACACTTCCAGGCTAGCTCCCTGAAATAGCAAGAGGCAAACCCTAGCTGGGTTGGGAGGTAGATTAACCTCAGCCACAAGAATTTTCACCTTCTGAACAGACACCTGAAGTCAGGTGTCTGAGATGGGAGGAGGGGGAAGAGAGGGAACCTTTTCTGATAAGGGACTCCAGATCCAGCTGTGCAGGTGAGATGCAGTCTTGAGCAAGAAGGGACCATCACCCACTCAATGAATGCAGAGATAGTGGAGAATTAACACTGCTGGTTGTGGACACAAGATAGAATTGAGATTTCAGTATTGATTCCAGGCCAGAAGAGAGAATTGAAGGTTATAAGTTTTGGAGGGTTCTCAGGGAGTAAGATCATTTCTAGCAAAGTGTGCAGAGGGACCCAGTTGGGGCTTGAAAGGGAAAAATAGTGTAGGGTTTTGGTCCAGGACAAAATTCCTGAGATAAGAGATGACTTCCCTCCAGACTACAATATTAGAGCTAAATGTAAGAAAAAATTACTAAAAGAAATTTTAAAATGAGTAGGCAAAGGAGAAAGAATCTAAACATAGATGGCTAATATGAGAAATAGAGAGGACAAAGGAGAAAATAAACAAAAAACCCTCCTTACCTATCCCAAAGGGTAAAGCCCAATGGTTACCTACTCAAAAAGAATTCACTGAGGATCTTAAAAAAGACTTTAAAAATCAAACAAGAAAGATTGAGAAAAACTAAAAAAAAAGTAAGAACAATCCAAGAAAGATAAGAAAATTGACAAAAGAAGGTAAGCCAATTGGAAAAAAGAGGTCCAGAATCTTAAGGAAGAAAATAACTCTTTGAAAATTAGAATTGAGAAAGGGGAAGTCATGAAGTTATAAGAGAACAAAAATTATAAAGCAAAATATAAATGAGTGACCTTGAGCAAGACACTTAACCCCATTGCTTTGCAAAAATCCAAAACAAAAAACAAAATACAAAATACAAAGAATGAAAAATAGAAGAGAAATATAGAGAACAGATCAAGAAGAGAAAATATAAGGATAACTGGACTACCTGAAAGCTACAATCTAACAATTAAGGAAAATTGTCCTGAAGTTTTAGAATAAGAGGGAAACTAGAAATTGTAGAATAATTAGTGAATACCATCTGAAAGAGGTCCCATCAAGAAAACTGATAAGTAAAGCAAAGCTAAATTCCAAAAAATAAATAGGGTAGAGAGAAAATATTAAGAGCAACAAGAAAAAATATCAAATATGGCAGAACTACAATTAGAATTTCACAAGATCTAGCAACAGATTAGAATACAACATATCAAAAAACAAAAGAATTGGTGTTGTGACCACAAATATCATACCCAGCAAAGTTAAGCAAAATCTTGAATGAAAAAAATGGACATTCATCAAATTACAGGATTTTCAGGATTTCATGGCAAAAAGATCTGCACTTAATTGAGAATTTGACATATAAGAACTAAAAGAAAAATAACATAAATATCAAAAACTAATTTCCAGAGACTCAATAAGGGAAAACTGATTTCAATCTATACATGGAAATGCAAACCATAATAGTAATTAGAAGAAAAGATGGGGATAGAGCTAAAATGGGATTCTTAAAAAAGTAAGATCTAGGAAGAGATTTTAAAAAAAATGTTATACAATTGAAGTATAAGAAGAATTGAAACAGAAACAGAAAAAGTAAATGGAGAAGGATAGTTGGTAGTTCTAGAAATCTACTCTCACTGGGAATGGATTAAAGAAGAAACAATAAATATATATATATATATATATATATATATATATATATATATAAATTTGTATGCATGCATATACATATATATATATATACATACTGTATCTATATCTATAAAAGCCTTCTAAATTAAAAAAGAAATAAGAGGAAGGGCTAGGGAGGGTAATAAGTTAGAAAATAGGATATTGAAGGGTGTGAAGATTATAGGGGGGATATAGAAGGATATTTAGATCAAAGGGCTTTGAAGAAATAGGAGGGCAAGGAATGAAGTAGAAATAAAGTAGTGGAGTGAGAAGGGGTTTTGCTTTCAGGAAATGTTATAAAAATGAGAGATACACACAAACCAAGCATATATCTATGAATATGCATGTATATATCTATATATGCAAATGTATCTACATATGCAAATATATAGTATATAATTGTGTATATATACACACAGATATAATACCTATATATGGTTGTATTTATGTATGTGAATATGCATATGTCTGTTTTTATATATCTATATGTGTACATATGCATATATATATATATATATAGATATATATATATGTATTTAAATATAGCCATCCTGGGGGAAGGTGGAAGAAAAAAATAAACAGTGCACAGCAGAGAACAGGAAAAAACCTACAAGCAAGCAAAGAAAAGGTGAATGATTTTGAACACGATGTGTGATGTTTATCATATAATAAGCTTTCTTGAAATCAAGAATTTATTGCTTTATATTATGAATCCTTTCATGTTTTAATGTGCACATAATAATGTATTTTTTGTCAAATAAAAAAATTGTGGGGGAAAATACTTTATAAATATTTTCTCATCCTCACAATAACTTTGGGAGATGATGTTATTATCACCATTTTATAAATAAGGAAATTGTCCTAGAAAGATTAATTGTCTTGTCCAGGCTCATATAGTTGGTAAATGTATGAACTGGATTTTGAACTAAAATCTTCTAAATTAAAGTTTACTATCTTATCCACTATGATCTCTTTGCACTGTTCAACTCTCCATCTCTATCCACTGTTATACTAGATAAAATCACTATTAATTAATTACTTAATGAAATAAAATAACAGATATATAAAATTAAAAGTTTGTTGTTTTAGTGGTGCAAGTGGTGGTGATGGTGGTGATTGCTTCTCTAGCTGTGATTTAATAAAGTTAAGTTTTGGAAGACTCCCAGTATGAAGGAAATAGAGCACATGGATTCATATTCTGCTCATTTACATAGGATCATCATTAAAACATTTCTCAACTTTGTCTCTAAATATGTCAAAATATTCTGCATTAAGGAACTCAAATGATGTCTCATGAGAAGGCAATTATGTATTCAGAAACTATAAGGAGTGACCAGGAATACATTTCCATTACTCTCACTTTGGAATGATATTTCATGATATCCTTTGATTGTCAAGACTAGAAAAGAATCAAGATGAAGATGGGGTCAGAGAAAAATAGGTGAAGAATGAAGGAAGACAGGAAAGAAGTAAGATGAAAGTTGGAGGAAAAAACCCCTCTAACTTGAGATTCTAACTTGTTTTGTATGTAATTGAGAACCAGTATTTACCAATGAGAGCTCAGTCCTTAGGAGTTATGTGGGTGGCTTGATACATTCCCTGAAAGGACTCAAGACCATGTCCATGTATTATTTCCAAAACTTGAGCCTTCATTTTCCTCACTTTGATTGATATGGGATTTAAACCTAAGTCTTCCTGACTCCAGGTCTAGCTTGCTATGGTCTTCCTCCTGTTTTCCACCTCATTTGCACACCCCAGATATTGATTAACTTTTCAGTAAATCTTCATTGACTTCATATATCTGAAAAGAAGTTAAATGGAATGAAAAAATGAATGGATGCTCTTACGAATTAGATTTCCCCATAGTTGTTCTGAAGTAGTGTAAAAGTTGAATTTGAACATCAATAGAACTGTCATGGAGATATTTATGTAATCTTGTGTAAAATACAATTTCCATAATCTTAGTTTCCTCATCTATATTTAAGTAGAATCATTACTTATATAACACAGTATTTTAGTAAAACAATTTATAAACATGAGCGGTGATTGTTATTATTGTTTTGAATTCATACCATTAAGAATATGACTATAATTTCCTCAAACTACTAGTTTGGAAATGAAAAGTTTTGGGTACTATTATACAATGAAATTTTAGGAAGGAAAGTTAATATTAAGTAAGTAAAATCATAATAATATTGCTTTTGGGTTTTAGAATAAAAGTAACATTCAATAAGAGTTGGAATAATAGATGAAAGTTCCTTGTACATCATATGTTGAATTAATTTTTCAATGATCTTTATTTTATCTCAGTTACCAGCTAAGGTAGCATCACTTAACTTTGGACCTCAATATAACCTGAAAAGTTTGTATTTCTATTTTTTCAGATTTCTGAAATTCCTCACTCATGTTACTATATTATATAATATTTATATTTATTTCATGTTGGGGGCGGGGGGAAGAGGCTTGGCGGTCGCTTAGAGGGGGAAACATAATCACCTTATAAGGGAATGTTACAGAACTCGGCCCCTCATTGAGTAAGAGTTCATGGGAGGGAGGACAGAGGGGATAAAAGGGTCTGCTGAGAGGTGGGGGGGAGCGGGAATGTGATCACAGAAGAATAAAGACTCATTACCCACCTCAGGCGCTCTGTCTGGTTCTTCCCCCATCAAAGAGTGGGGGCCGGGGGTACCCCGAAGACTCATCACGCGTTGGACTGGTGAGTAAGAGGACGGACTAGCATAAAGAAGCCGGCGTTGTAAATAAAAACCCGGCAATTTCATAGCATATGAAGGCTCAGCTAGGCTTCTCACTCTCACCTACTAACTCACCCTTTTACTTGTTTCACATTGCCATGATAATCTGCCAGAGAATCGTCATTCTACAATGGTTAACATATTGTCACCACACCATATTCTTCTCTTCCCTGTGAACCATCATTATATGATCTCCATTTACCATCCCCCATTGATAGTTAGTTCCTTTATTGCTATTCCCTTTATTGGACCCTTATCCCTATTCTATGTCCCACTCCAAATATACCCACTGTGCTCTCTGAAATAATTATTCCATAGATAACAAACTTGATTTCATCTTAAAAATTTTCCTTTTCTTACTACTTTCCTCCTTCTGTACTCAACTGAGACCAAGATCCCTCTTTGCCCTTCCTTTATTGTTTGCAGTCCTAGCTACTTGCACTCATTTCTTTCTGTCCTTACTCACTGGGACTTACTTCTCTACCCCACCTCCTGTACTCAACAGATGTTCAGACCTTTGAATGTTCTACTTTGAATATTTTTGATCTCTGGATTCCCTTTATCTGAACATGATCTTTTATCATTTTTCTTTCCCTCCACTTTGCAACCCCTAATGCTGTTTTTTTTAAATCTTCACTTATGACCTCTAATTCAGTCATTCCTCAGTTCTTTCCTAGGATATCACCCCTGTACTAGACACACTTTCCACCTTTTTCCATCTTGACTCTTGTTAAAGCACTTCAACTCTATACTAGTTGTAATTCTTTGATCTACTGATGATCTTGCTCTTCCAAATCCCACCATTAGATCATTCTCACCATCTATTGCCTTTACTCCTATACACATTATTGAATGAAATTATATATATATATATATAAAGCTATGTTGAGTGGGTCCTACAATAAATTTTTTATATGTACTGATATGTGCTCTCACTATAGTAAGACAATCTTTTTCACTACTCTATACAATTCACTATCCTATTTAGCATAAGAGTTTTTTTCAAACTTTGCAATAACCCTCAAGTCTCCCATGGCTCCCCTTTTCCACACCTCAGCTAAGAAATTTACCTCATATTTCACTGAAAAAAAAATTGAGGCCCTTATCCAAGAACTCATTCTTTCCTTTTTATTTTTCTTAGATATCTTTTATAACTCTTTCTTCTTGACACTCTAGTTCACTTGAAGAGGTGACCCCTCCCTTAGCCCAAGAAAACTGTACATAAGATTTCATTTCATCTTTTTTTTTTTTTTTAGGTTTTTGTTAGGCAATGGGGTTAAGTGGCTTGGCCAAGGCCACACAGCTAGGTAATTCCTAAGTGCCTAAGACCAGATTTGAACTCAAGTACTCCTGACTCCAGGGCCGGTGCTCTATCCACTGGGCCACCTAGCTGCCCCTCATATCATCTTTTCTACAAGAGCTGTATAAAAAAGGGAATTAAGCTTATATACAAACTAGATGAATCTAACGTCCTGTAAGTTGAACAAAATCTCATACACACCTCTTAACTGACAATGATTTATAAGAAGCAAATTATATATGTAATTTAATAATGTGATTAAAATAAAAGATCAATAATTGAATAATATTTCCCAAGGACATGAGCTGTTTTTTGGCTTTCTTTGAATTTCTACTATTTACAGAGTACCTGCTCTTAGTAATGCTCTCAATAAGCTCTTGGTAGATGCTAATTGACTAGGTGAAGTTGCTTATTTATTATAGCCTATAAATAGAGCATTCTTAAGTGATGTTTTGAATTATCATGAAATGTGCATAAATTTTATCTGTTATCTATGTATGTATGTATCTATCTACTTATCTATTCTTCCATTTATCTATTTATCTACTGGTTCTTAGTTGTATCCATCTCAACACATTCTATTTACAAATGTTTATTACATTAAAATTAGCAGAAATAGCAAGTTTAGGGTGTAAGACAAAACATTAGAAATTGGACATGTTGAGCTTGCTTTACTGGTAGAACACATATGGACAAAGGCATGATACTCCTATCTATAGCTAACATTTACATAGTATTTTTAACATACATACCTAATTTGATACTCATAACATTTCTGGGAAGTGTTATGCTATTATTTTCATATACTTAAGGCCATATAAGCTAGTATCTGAGACAATTTGAATTTAGGTTTTCCTGACTCCAATTCTAGTATTCTTTCCACTGAGCCAACTACCTGCCTAGTTTAGAAAAGACTCTAGGGTTAGAGATACAATTTTGCATATCAAGTTCATAAAAATGATACCCGAGGAATGAAGAATACTTCAATATTAAAAACGCTAAAGAGAGAGTTGAAGCTTTATTAATGTTTGAGATCTCCTAGGAAAATAGAAGTAAGAAAGGAAACGAGGGCAAAAGACAAGGATCAAGAAGAAAAACAACACATATAAGAAATGGGAAGAGGAATAAGATTCATTATTAGTTGAAGAAAATGAGCTGTTCGAGAAATATCAGAAGGACCAGCTGTGTGTAAGGTTGGGGACTCCAAGGAGATAAGAATATCAGGGAAGATACAGTAGTCAACAGTTTGAAATTGTTGCAGAGATCTAAATGGTTAATGAAATGATAACTTAAACTTGACCTCCTTATACCAAAGAAGTATACTGTTATGTTCATTAAGTGGTTTAAGCTTCCTAGTGTTACCATGGTTACAGCTAGAGGAAAGAGCCACAATGGCCTTATAGTGAATAGAGAAATAGAGCTTTTCAGTGATGTGTTGATAAGTGACTGTAAAAAATATCTGAGGTCCCATAAAGTTTGTGCAGACAATCAAGTGAGGCAAATAAAAAAGAAAATTCTAGGCCTGATTAAAAAAAAAGATGATTTTTGTTCAAGGATTCCAGGGGCAAGTAGGAAATTGAAAATTCTATCACGTAGTAGCTGATATAGCTTCTCTCACACACAAGTCCAAGTTATCCTGGCAGCTAGATGTTCCCTAAACACACCATAAGTAAAGAACTTCATAATAAAACTTGTCTGTAAGCAAAAATCTCTGGCTACTCTGTTTGAAAGGTCATTTTAAAAAGGTTTTTAATTTATTTGCTTGCTACCCCTTTGCACATGTGTTCCTTCTTCTCCCCCTGCTCCTATCTTTAATTTGAAAAGAGCTAGACAGTCTCATTTTATAGTTAACATCATTTCTGTATCTCTTACTCATTCTTTTCCCATTTTCATCTTTTACTTTGTTAATATCCTGCTATCTCCTACCTAGGAGTGTGCTGGAGCCAGTTCATACCAGCTCACAACTATAGATTATTAAATTTTCAGTGTAAGCATTTCCTCCTTGAAATGCCTCCTCACCGAGTGTTATAAATCAAGGTTTGATTTTTAATTTTGTTGACCATCTAGACTTCAGAGAGTGATGGGAAAAAAAGTTAACAACACAGATTAAATTTAAATGGGTGATATGTATATATATATATATATATATATATATATATATATATATATATATATATATATTTGTTATATGTGTATAAATGCATATACATTTTTTCCTGGAAAACAAATAGTTAAATATTTACCAAAACAGTCTTGCTGCTATCCATTTTATCCATTCTCTACTCATTGATATTCATATTTTTGTCTTTGTTATAATAATATAATAGTTTATAATATAATAATATATAATAATATAATAGTTTAAATTCAGGTTTCCCAACTTCCTTAATTTCCAAACATATCCTCTACTCTGTACCATATGTAGTCCTTGGCATGCATTCTTGATGATAGTATATATTTTGCTTCAGTGCTTTTGTTAATTGAATGTGTTTCTATGAGGACATGGCCCTGTGAATGGGTGTGTTTTCAAGAATTTTTCATTTAATACAATTGATTATAACCAGATCTCCTTCTCTAGATCATCCCTTTAGACATGGATATTTTTACTGCGCAGAACTCTTGATAAAATATCATCCTTAAATGGGAGTATTTTAGCAGTGTAATTTTTATGAGTATAGAAAGTAAAACCATTCAAGCCTGACCTGCTTTACAAAGGTGCTACCTACACTATTGTGTGGAGAAGAGTAAGTCATCTATACTTAGGGCAGAATAAAATATTCTGTGTCTTGTTATATTCCTTCTTGAGGATAAGTCTACCTAAAGAGAAAGAAGGAAAGGAAGGGGGAAAACAAAACAAAAAACCCAACTGGGTTTCAAATATGATCTATTATGTTAAAATATATGTTTAAAATATTCAGTAGGAAAAGCAAGCTTTACTCTCTTTAATTAGAATACTATAGGGGGTTTAAATGGTAAGGTATTACAGCAATATAGAAGAAGGACCCTTGCTAAGGGAGGAGGGGAGGAGAGGTGGGAGAATATATAGATTGCATTCAGTAGGGATTTAGAAAAGATGACCTCTAAGTTTCCTTTCATCTTCGAATCTATAAACCCTATGATCTTAACAGTAGGAAGCTAATTCAAAGTTACTTAGGCATTCATTATAAAGTATGGTTCGTTCAAGTTTAGAGCACAAAAGGGAAAAACAGAAGATAGCTAATAATACCTTAGTCACCCAAGTAACTAGAGCAAAGATGATGTTTGTCTACATAAGGAAAGATTTGAAAAAATTTTGATATCTGCCCCATACTCCTCAAAATATCAAGTATTAGGGTACTGCCGAAAGGTTCTTAGAGCCTTCCTTGTAACAGATGCAACTTGATTTAAAAAATAAATGCCTACCACCTCCTTCTCTATTTTGCAGAGGTGAGGGATTCTGTGTATGGAATGCCACATATAATGTCAATTTTTTTAGATGAGTTAATTTCCTCAAACTATCCCCCATGGAAGAAACAACTTCAGAATTCCCATGATTCTTTTTGTTATGAATGATTCAAATAATTATCATAAGACTGTGAATTAAGAAATTAGTCTACTGGCACAACAAAGTAGCTAGAAAAAGTATTCATTAAAAAAACAAGTGTCCAATCTCAGGACTCTAGCTACCCACTGTTTTGAATTTAGCTTAGGAGTTTCTAATTCTAAAACAACTGAGACTAGATCGCAGTTTGTGTCAGGAAATTAAACCCAGTCCCATCAATCAATCACTAAACATTTATTAAGTGCCTACTATGTGCTAAGTGTTGTCGATTGTTATTTATTATGGGATAAATAAAAATAATAACTGAAGTTAAAAAGAATTATATTTTAATATGTACTAATCTATTCATGGACACTTTTTATGTCTTTAAACTTTCTTTGAATACATTTTCTAATAACAATAACATGTGAATTAATGTCTAAAATATTTGTTCACAAAACAAAAGAAGAATTAACATAATCTCACCCCCATACAAAAGGAATAGATCATATAGATTAATCAGATAATCAAATGACATAAAGCGGAGAGTAATAGCTACTATAACTGAATGATAGAGTGAATCTCCAAAGAGATATTGACAGAATAAGGACTTAGGTTCAAGACTAATATGATGAAATTTATTAGGGATAAATACAGTTTTATATTTCATTCAAATTATCTTTGCAAAACCTACAAGTTGAGGAAGGTCAGTGAAGTCCCTTTCTAAATATAAAAATCAGTGATTCTGTGGTGAGGAAACACCACAGGGAGCCCACATTTCATTTTATCTGTCATCCATGGTGCTCTGTCTCCTTAAGACATCCATATCACTGGTTCACAAAAGCTGTCTACCCCCCAGAGAAGTTTTATAAAGGAAAGAGTTTTGTCAGTGATGATGACAGATGGATGAGAAAATGATTAATTAGCAAACAAACTGATTAGATCATTGAGTTCAATGTTCAAATAGATAAGGGTCTGTAGATACTGTATGCAAAACTATAATTAGAAATTCTTGCTGGCCCGTTTTTGAAATGATCCTGTGATTAGCCTTGAAGAAATCTTTCCAGGCTCAAAATAGCAGATGTGAAGGTGTAAGAATGAGTCAGTTTTGATCATTATTAGAGTTCCTCGATTATCATAGCTGACTTTTCAGTGACAGTGACAAATATTTTATTTAAATTAGTTTGATTTTTACAAAGCCATAATTGATCCAATCTCTCTACTTCAAGACAAAAGAAGGGGACCCCAAAGATCTAAGTAGCAGGAGCTAATAGGGTTCAAACCAATTTAATTTATTAAACATTCATTAAGCAGCTACTAAGTACATATCCCTGTGGTAGTCACTGAAGCAATAAATGATAATAAATGAAACAATCCCTCTCTTTAAGAAGCTTTCATTCTCCTAGATGGAAAAATGAGCTCAAAGAATTGCAGTACAGTGACTTTGAAAGACTGTGGTTCTAGGATTGACATCTCAACCTCTACAAAATCTCCTGTCTTCCTGATTCAAGCCTATCCCTTCACAAGGCTGCCCAAAAAAGTGATATCTGTAATGCATGTGTATGACCACATCATTGCCCTTCTCAATTAAATTTAGGAGCTTCCCATTAGCTCTCAAACCAAATGCATACTCTTTATGGCATTAAAATCACTTTAGAACTTCTGTTTAGTAACATTATTATTTTTATGTGTTCCCTTTGTGACTGCTTTGATCCACTCAAATTAGCCTTATGGACACTCCTTATCCCTGCCATTCCAGCTCCCACGTCCATGAATATCTGGAAAAGACTCCCCCCTCCCCCATTCATCAACCTCTTAGTTCTTAAATATCTACTTCTAATATTCCTAAAAGTTCCATTCAATCTCAGTTTTCTAAAGGCTAACTTTCCTGACACTTCTCCTTCTCCAACCCTTCTAGTACTTCCTCCTAATCTATATTTCCCCATTCATTTTTCTTTTGTTTTTACTATATATGTACATATATATATATATATATATATGTTTATATTTATATCTGTCTATCTAGCTAGCTAGCTACTATACTTATGTGTATACTTACTTTTCTTTTGTAGATTTGAACTCTGAGGGCAAGGACTATTTTATTTTTGTCTTGGTTTCTCTGGTGATTGTTATAAGGCTCAGAATAAAAGTACTTATAAAAGCCTGCTGATAGAATGATTGATCAATTGATATGCATATCAGGATATCGTGGTGCAAGGACAGACAGTGACCAGAAACCTATATACTCTTTGGGCTCTAAAATCCAGAAACTGTGATTTACCAGGACACTGAAGAAAACCATGCAGTTATTGCTATGGTGGGCAGGTATGGTGAAGAGTTGCTTGAACTGGAATTCCACAAAAAAGAATTACAATAGAAACTAGGTCATTCTTTGTAGTCTTATCCCCAATGTCTAATAGAATGACTGGTACATATCAGACATTTAATACTGGTTTGTTGATTGAACAATTGATTAACTGATTCATCCTATATGGATTTTTAAAATCTTTTTAACCTCAATTTCCTTCCTGGGGAAAAAAAAGGGGGGGGATAGTATTTAAGTTAGAGTGTTGAGAAAATCAAATGAAATGATATCTACACAGAGCTTAGAAAATCTTGACTCTTCAAGACCACATTTAGAATTTTCTTGGCAGGGGCAGCTAGGTGGCATAGTGGATAAAGCACCGGCCCTGGAGTCAGGAATACCGGGGTTCAAATCCAGTGTCAGACACTTAATAATTACCTAGCTGTGTGGCCTTGGGCAAGCCACTTAACCCCATTTGCATTGTAAAAACCTAAAAAAGAAAGAATTTTCTTGGCAGAAATACTAGATTAGTTTGTCATTTTCTTCTCTGGCTCATTTTACAAATGAGGAAACTGAGGTAAATAGGGTTAAATGACTTTTCCAGGGTCACACAGGTAGTCTTGAGGATGGATTTGAATTCAGGAAGATGAATCTTGCCTCCTGGGCTAGCACTCAATCCACTTTACCATCCACAACTATTATTATTACCAATGATGCTACTACTACTACTACTACTACTACTACTACTACTACTACTACTACTACTACTACTTACTACATACATTTTTATGCTGGAGATGTTGTTCTTCAAAATTTTTTCCTGGATCTTAACCCATTTGTGTGTCATATTAAAATAAGCAAGGCATTATCACCTCATTTTGCAATATTTTGTTTTGGATATGTTGGGAATTTGCTTCCAAGCACATCCATCTTCCTTTTAATGCAGAGATACACAAGTTCAGAAATTTAGTTTATGCCAACAACCCTGAAAATTTTCATAATGAGAAAGAGAGAAACAGTGAGACAGAGAAACAGAGGGAGAGAAATATTTTAGTAGACATACCAAATAATAAATCTCCATTTAAAAAATGTAAGTGAAGTAGGCATGGGACTTATTAATTAAAATAATAAAGTTTAAAACCTCATTTTTCTCATAATTCTAACATCTCTACTCAATAACATTCTTTCAGGCATTGGGCCATAAAGATGCTTATATGATAATTACAAAATGCCATTTAAAAATGTATTATGTCCTACAGCACTTAGCCTTGACAAACAATTACTAGATATCACATTCAACTGAATACAAAAAAGCAATCTTTATCACAAGGTTAAAATTAGCCCTGGAACAATAGAAGCTTTCAAAGCAATTTTAAACCCCAAACTGCTTTGCACCAGTTTCTTCGGAGGGAAAGCAAACAAACAAACCAAAGGACATTTGAAAAACTTCTTGTCAATGGTCTTTCTCTGTCCTGGTCTTTCTCTCTGCACACAGATACACATGCACAGATATAACATATATATTCTATATTGTGAGTTGCATTTCAATATATGATAAATAATCTCCAGAAAATTAAAAAGATAAGATTTTTTTTTTATTAAAATGTTCTGTAATTAGAAATTATCTACTTTGAAATGTTGACCTCAGAATGTATTGATCCAGGGTATAGCTATGCCTTTGAAATTTGGATCTCTACTGTAAGACTGAAGAATATGCCTCTAAACCTTGCAAGTGAGGGAAATATATTTATTTTTTTCTTTTTTCTTTTTTTTTAGGTTTTTGCAAGGCAAATGGGGTTAAGTGGCTTGCCCAAGGCCACACAGCTAGGTAATTATCAAGTGTCTGAGACCGGATTTGAACCCAGGTACTCCTGACTCCAGGGCCGATGCTTTATCCACTATGCCACCTAGCCGCCCCAAAGTATATTTATTTTCATAGGAGATAATTAGATTAGTTCAAACTAGTGAAATGCACTGCCACTGTAATGGTTTTGATCCTAAATGCATTTTTAAAGCATTTTAAAAGGAACACAACAGTGTTCTCCCTGATAGCTAAATACACAGAGACACATCCAGGGATTATCAGTAACTCCTGTTCTTTCCACCCTTTTCCCCATAAGCAAGTACTATAATATAGAAGTTCAGAACTTAGAAATTTTTAAACATTGGTATTAAACATAATGGAAATGATTTTTACAGTAACTCCAAAAGGCATTCAAGAGATGGAAATAAGTAGATGAGTTTGCTAGACTTGGGAGTTAGAAAGAACTGGATTCAAATCCGACTTCTGATGCCTTACTGGCTGTGTAGCCCTGAGCAAATTACTGAACATCTTTGAGGTTCAGTTTTGTCAGCTGTAAAATGGGAATAACGGTAGTACCAATCTGGGTTGAAGTATTTCAAGGTCATGTATAATAACTTGGTTGCTACTGTAGTGTAAATCATAGGATCATAGTTTTAAAACAAAAAAGGAATGTGAGAAACCTTTAAGTCAAACCTATCTCTTTTTATAGGTGAGAAAATTGAGGCTTAGAAAAGTTAAATTTTTTAACAAAGGTCACACAGGTAAGTTACTGTAGTGTGAACAAAACTCAGTTTTTATGAATGCAAATTAGTCCCCCAAACCCTTGAATCTCCCAAATATGTTTTTGATGAAATGCCTTCAAGCAAGCAGTCCTGAGATGGTAGAAGTCCAGTTCTGCCTTTGCCACTCAGAGACAAGAATAATATGCAAAATGGAGCAACATACATCAATAGTAGAAAGAGGAAAATTATATTAACTCACAACAGGGTATTGTAATTCTAACAGGAAAATAAATATAGAAATAAATAATTGAAGCTCAGCTCAGCCAGCCACTGTTTCTCATGCCTCTGTCCTTACCTAACCTCTTCACTCTGGATAGCCACAACTTAAAGGCCAGTGTTGTTACTTGTTACCTCTCCTTGGAAGCTAGCAGGCATAACAAATATATATTGCATTTAGGGTCATTGACATCTGAATTCAAATACTTCCTCAGCTGCTTACTATCTATGTGACTGCACACATTATTTCATCTTTTTTAGTACCAATTTCTTAATAAATAGGGATAATAGTCCCTATCCTAATGGAATTGCTGTGAAAAGAAATCACATATGTAAAATACTTTGTGAACTCCCCCAAACTATAAATGTTAGTTATTATTATTAATCATTATTACTATTATTATAATTGTATCTGTAGTTTTAGGTACTGACTTTTGGAATTTACACCTTCATAGAATACTAGAAGAAAATGTGTTCTCAGAGTGGTCTGAGACTCTTAAATCTGACTAGACCTAAGGCTTGAGAGAAAAGAATGGATAATTAAAGAGGCAACTCTTCCCATATAGACTGAAGACCATGGATCTGCTCAAAGTATAGTGAGGAGACCTGTCCCAATGGTGAGTGATAGATTGGTCTTAGACAAGAATAAAAAGGCTATTTGTAGAAATGGAATGGATAATTTATATGATATTCCCATCAGAACTCACAAATTCCAACAAATGTTTTCAAATTACCTGATAATTTTAATGCTGGAAGGAAACCTGATAGTTCAGAAAAGTTTGTCAATAAGTATTAAATATGTGTTAAGCACTGTGTTAAAGATTAGAGAAGAGCTTTGAGGAGAAGGGTTCTTCAGACATAACTAGGGATAACATAAATACAAAGAAATTGAAAGACATAGGTGGTTACTGGTATTTACTTCATTTATATACATCTAAGTTACCTATGATAAGCAGTATGAAGAAGCAGAAAAAATATTGGGCTGATTATCAGAAGAAAATAGAACCAGAAAGCAGCTAGATAGCATAATGCATAAAACACTGGACTTGCAATCAGGAAAACTCATCTTCATTAGTTCAAATTCAGGCTCAGATATTTACTATGTGGCCCTGGGCAAGTCAATTAATCCTTTTTGCCTCATTTTCTGAGCTGGTGAAGAAAATAACAAATAACAAACCATTCTGGTATCTTTGCCAAGAAAACCCCAAAATGGGGTCAGAAAGAGTTAGACACAATTCAACAATTCAACAACAACAAATAAATCCAGAGCTGTAAGGGATACTAGAAGTTTTCTAACTAAAATATCTCATCATGAATATTATAGGTACTATTTTAAAGAAATACGATTTTATCTGTATTGTATTTCATCTGTGTCTTATTACAAATTTTTTATGATTTAAACTTAGATAGTTAATATCAGTGAGGCAATAGTGAAAGTCAACTTTAACACCAAAGAGTCATAATTGGATGATTGATGAGTGTTTACAGTTGAATTATATGCTAATCATGACAACCGTATGGGTAAATAAATAACTCTTACCCGTATAGTCTGCTGTTTTCTGGATATAATACAAATATCTGACCTTGTCCTATCGTAACCAACCATAACATCTATATTAGGGAAGGGAATAAATATTATATAAGTCCTAGAACACCAGGGACTGTGTTAAAATGTTTTTAAAAAATAAAAAAGCCCAAATATTATATCATTTTACCTAAAAAGAGAACTAACTGAAAAATTGCATTCAGGAATTTGATTCTAAACTGCTTTCTATCTAAATGCAACCAGGTTATTAGAACCTACATTCAAAAAGTTGCAGTAACACAGTGTTGATCTAACAAAAGAATGAGGTACTACATAGGAAAGGAAGATATGAAGCAAAGGAAAGCAAATCATCTGATTCTGCATCCTTTTCACCATTCAAGCTTAGATATGCCCATATTGAACAGCTATGAAGAGACATCATCAATATTAAATTCACAAGACAACTGTCTTCATGTAAGTATTCTGTGACATTCTTGAAACCCTGTAAAGGAGTAAATAGAAGATTATGGGATTCTGTGGTTGGAAAACTTCTATCAACAATTTCTGATACTTATATTAGGCATTCATATAGGTAAATTAAATATTAACATGCTTTGATCCAATCCATGGTATAACTTTAATTATCATTTTCTCTTAGGAAAACCATAAAATCAATGTACTTATAACTGTTTCTAGCAGCAATCTGATGAAAACACAATTAGTAAATTGTAATCCATCATAGAAAATATTTTCATCTAAAAATTCTTATTAATAAATCAAGCCCAGGAAATTTTTCTGGAAAGTAAAGATTTCTTTCTTTTTTAAAGAAAGGCAATTCCAATATGGGAACATTTGAATGGGAATGATATTTTTATTTGAGCCCATGCACACAATTAAACTCAACATCATTAATATTGCACTGGTACACACAGCCTCTATAGACCCTCTCCCTACCAACTAAAATCTCACAAAGCCCTATGATATCAAGAATTAACTTCAACCAATGTTTTGCACTATTATTTTACCTTTGGGACATAACTATTTCTCTCCTTTGCATTAAACTGCCTTATATCTCCCCTATCCCCCCACTAAAATTGGTGTTAGCTATTGGAACACATATTCAATTACATTTTCCACTTAGGATGAACTGCTAAAATCAATGTCCACATCATAGATACCTGTATTTTCTTTCTCCATTAGAGTTCAAAATTGCTACAATTCTGTAAGTATTGACTGGTATCATTAGATTATTTAGGGTGAAGAATTTGAGGAAAGGATGGTGTTTCCATGGAAGTACTCTAATCACAATATATATTTGGATTTTATATCTATCTGTTCTTAGGCAGGGTAGTACTGGATTCAATTACACATGACTGGATCTACTCCAGTTAAAGGATACAAGAATACTTCTTTCACTGGTATTAACTAGAGAGACTGCTATCAATGTGTTAAGAATCCCAAAGGAGAAACTGAAAGATGAAAAGTGGAAAAAAAAGGGGAAATTGTAGAGGAAAGACAATTCTTGTGTGACCAACAGGATGGATTAGATATTTTCTCTAGATTTCCTTAACTCTCAGAAACTACCATAAGAGAGGAATTATATTCCAGAGGAAAAATAAATTCCATAGACTAAGATCCCAAGAATCATAATAAGGTCTTAAAAATTAGCAACAAAATAAAACAATAACAAGACCAAAGTAATAAAATTATATAATCTCTTCTCTAAAGACAATTAAAAAGGGAAAAAAAGAAAAAAAGGAAAGAGTTAATATAGAGTTAATATACTGGGGTTTGTCTATTTATTCCCAAATCAAAAACATCTATTTTATTTCCATATCAACCTTCCTGCAAAAAGAGTTGCCTTCAATATTTGGGTACATATAGGGAGCTTTTCCCTTTTTAAAACAAATTAAATTACCTCTTTGAGGCCATGTGTGTATGTGAGTTGCATATATATATATATATACATATATATATATATGTATATATATATATGATGGTAAAACATTAGCTGAAAAAATTATATAAAGAAACTTTATATGAAGAATTTTTTTATTATTTTTAGACTGCTTCTCTTCCTATTTTAGATGCATTAATTTTGTTAGTGTGGAAAATTTTCAATTTTGTGTAATCAAAGTTTTCTGTTTTATCTTTTTAATTATTATCATATCTTGCTTGATTACAAAGAAAATTATCCATGGCTAGGAAAATACAAGGTTTAATTCTCTTTTAATTTTTTATGCTATGATCTTAAATATTAAAGTCAAGTGTTCCATTTTGAATTTATTGTGAAATATGTATAATATGCTTGTCTAATTTATAAAAGATTTCTTTATATTTTTCTCAATAAAATGAGTTCTTTCTTAAGTAACCTATGATTTCTTTTTTATTTAACACTGGGCTATTAAGTTCCATTATTTATGGATCAATATTTTTTGAAAACTCATAGTTTTGATGACTGCCACTTTGTAATATAACTTGAGATCTGGAACTGTTATTACCCCTTAATTCAACTTTCCCCCCCCCCTGATTTCCTTTGACAGTCTAGAAAAAAATTTCATTTCACTTTTGAATTGATGTGATCTGTTTTTTGAAGAACCTTAGTGATCATAATTTTTCCAACTTAATACAAACTCTTGCTTTCATAGTGTATATTAGAATTTTGCCTAGACATTTCATTGGTATATAGTTTGAAGAATTGATGTTCTCTCCCTTTTCCACATTTAGCACTTATCCTATGCTCCTTGTTTTAAAAACACATTTTCTTTTCTATTTACTTTCAGAGGGTAGAATGGCAGGTTCTTGAGGGCAGTCTTTGTTTCCCCATCACCCAGCACAATGTTCAGATATAGTCAGTAGCATTTAATTGATGCTTGTCTTTCATTTTTGAATAAGACCATGACATCAAGGAAGTGATTCCATGAGAAACACATGAATTGGATTTGAGTGGGGGGATGCTATGCTTAATCACCAGCCTTACTTTCTCCTCCAGAGACATCCAGGTCCAGGGGCCAGGTATGAATCAGGACAAATGGAGATGGCCCTGGATGTGGGACAATCAGGGTTAAGTGACTTGCCCAAGGTCACACAGCTAGTAAGTGGCAAGTGTCTGAGTCTAGATTCTAACTCCTATCCTCCTGAATCCAAGGCCAGTGCTCTATCCACTGCACCACCCAGCTGTCCCCAGTAGCATTTAACAATTTTGCTGATTGAATGTTTAATAAAATATATTGCATGATTCAAGCATTCTTTACTACTTTATATCAGATATGATGAAATATACTTGAAGAACAGTCCCTTCTTTACCTATCAAGGATCCAGAAATTATGTACCTCTATTCCTGAATTAAAGGAAATGAATGTCAAAACTGAAATAATGATTGCTAATTGTCTAATAAAAACCACTGCTCACTAGAAGAAAAAAGAGAACCAAGGAAAAGCAAAATTAAATTAAATCTAATGACTTTCTTGAGTATCTTTTTGGGGTCTTCTCCAAGAATTATTTTACACAGAAAATTGTTATATTTTACATATTGTCTAAGCAAATAGAAAGCTAAAATTGAAATTGACTTCTCTTGAAACTCCAAAATAAGATAATTATTCATTGAAAAGCCTGAAACACAAAATGCTTGTATTGGATACATAATTCTTTATATGTAAAAAAATCTCATTTCTCATATGACATTATGAAAATCAAGTTTCCCTCATCTCCTTCAGATATGCAGACACAATTTTATTAAAATCTCTAGTCCAAGTACCTCTATCCTGGTTTCCTTAAGTGATACATGTGATAAATCAGAAATGATTTGTGTTATTTGTAAAATATCCATGCATTTTGCAAGCTAGAGATTAGAATGTATCCAATAATATAAAACCTGAAAGAAATGGACCTGGGAAATGAGCAAATATAATTTCTTAAAATTTAAACTTGTGAATTCATCTTCAGTGAGCATGACTCTGATCTAAGTCCATTACATCTCCATCTTTAGGGTTCAAGGGGTGCCTTAAGGAGTTTGGAGGTGTTTTTTCTCATGTTATCGACTCAACCCCCCATTAGTTTTGTTCTTCCTTTCCTTTACACCTCTCCCAGTCACCACCCATTATTTCCTCTTAACCATTTAACATTAATTAGTTTTCCAAAGAATATGAAATTCAAAGAAAGAACAAAAGTATGAATGTTTTTCCCCAAACCACCAGGGACACACTGTTTAATTTATCTTATCAGTTTCTGGTGAGTGTGGTCTAAGACTTTATTCAGTTCTGCATAACCTTGCTCCCACCAAATTCACAATAAAACTACCTAAACTCAGAGTAGTTAGATTACTCAGTCGTGGTTACAAAACATAAATGAATGTCAGAGACCAGAATTGATCACAAGTTTCACAAACTCCAGGTCCATTACTCTATTGACTATTCTATACTGCTTCTCATGGGTAAACATGAAGACTAGCATCAAAAAGGAGATAAAAACGTAGAAGAAAAACACACGCTAGGGGATCTTGGACTGCTGCAGCCTTGTCAATGTACTTGGATAGAAGCTCAGCCCTGAAAGAATTTTAGAAACATCAGCAAATTTGCTTCATCATTCTTCATTCTTTGCAATACATGTATGTGTTACAGTCAGAACTGGATGGAAGCAGGGGAAGGAGCCAAGATGGCAACAAGAAGGGATCGAGTCTTAGGAGCTCTCTGATAAAACTCATAAGCTAAGGACTCTAACTAAAGAGCCAGAACCCACAAAGGGACCCAGTGAGGCAGTTCTCCTACTCAAAGTAACCTGGAAAAGAGCAGAAAGGCTCTGCTCCCTGGGGTCAGAGGGGCGGCCTGCCAGAGGGGTGGCCCCCCAGAGCCAAAGAAGTTCAGCCTCCCGGAGGCAGCCCCAGGGCACTGGGAGCCGTGGCTCACAGCAGCGGGGGAGTCTCCTGAGCTGCACCTCGGGGAGCACCGGGCACAAAGTGAGGGAGCAGCGGGGGACCTCTGCCAGAGCAAGCACGTGGAGCCCAGCCCTCAGGGCACACAGGGAGCAGCTTGTTCTTTCCCCAGCCCTTATCCAGGAAACAGAAGCTGGCAAAGCCAGTAAGCAGGAGCCCCCAGGGCATGAGCCCATTGAGCTGAGGGAGGGGAGTGAAGAGAGAGAGACTGCGGAGCTCTGTCCTCTGCCCCTGGAACAGGACTCTGGGGCTCTGACCACATTCAGATCCTGATCCCAGTCTAGGCCCCCCCCATAGAACAGCAGCCCCCCCCCCCACCTCGGCCCTGTGGTAGACGGAGGTACTTATGGTCATTCACAGACCAGAAGGGAGGACAGAGCCTCACACACTGAGACCCTTGTGGGAGTGTCCCAAAAGCTCAGGAAGCACCCCCAAAAAACAGGCTTAGGCTGGGAAAATGAACAAACAAACAAGAGGAAGACCACTGAGAAATATTTGTAAATGAGCCCGAGAAGGATCAAAATACTCAGTCTGAAGATGAGGAAGCACAAGCTCCTGCATCTAAAGACTCCAAGAAAAACAGAAATTGGGCTCAGGCTATGATAGAGCTCAAAAAAGACTTTGAAAATCAAATGAGGGAGTTGGAAGAAAAACTGGGAAAAGAAAGGAGAGAGAAGCAGGAAAAACATGAAAATGAAGTCAGCAGCTTAGTCAAGGAAATCCAAAAAAATGCTGAAGAAAATAGCATGCTAAAAACCAGCTTAGGTCAAATGGATAAAACAGTTCAAAAAAGTTATTGAGGAGAAGAATGCTTTAAAAAGCAAAACTGGCCAGATGGAAAAAGAGATAAGAAAACTCTTGGAGGAGAACAAATCCTTCAGATAAAGAATAGAATTCAGGTAGATTGATGAATTTACCAGAAATCAAGAATCAATACTTCAAAACCAAAAAATGAAAAATTAGAAGAAAATGTGAAATATCTCATTGAAAAAACAACTGATATGGAAAACAGACTTAGGAAAGATAATTTAAAAATTATTGGAATACCTGAAAGTCATGATCAGGAAAAGAGCCTTGACATCATTTTCAAAGAATTACTACAGAAAAATTGCCCTGATATTCTAGAAGCAGAGGGCAAAATAGAAATGGAGAGAATCCACCGATCCCCCAGAGAAAGAGATCCCAAAAAACCAACCCCTAGGAATATTATAGCCAAGTTCCAGAACTCCCAAGTCAAAGAGAAAATATTACAAGCAGCCAGAAGGACACAGTTCAAATATTGTGGAGCTGCAGTCAGGATCACACAGGACTTAGCAGCAACTACACTGGAAGCTCATAGGGCTTGGAATACAATATACTGGAAGGCAAAAGAGCTTAGAATGCAGCCAAGAATGAACTACCCAGCAAGGCTGAATGTCCTCTTCCAGGGAAAAAGATGGACTTTCAATGAACCAAGGGAATTTCAAAGGTTCCTTTTGGAATGGCCAGAGCTGAACAGAAGGTTTGATCTTCAGATACAGGACTCAGGTGAAGCATGGAGATTGGAGGAGAGGGGGGAAATATGAGGGACTTAATGAGGATGAACTGCATGTATTCCTGCATAGAAAAATGACACTGATAATACTCATATGAACCTTCTCAGTTAATAAAGCAGGTAGAGAGAGCTTTTATAGTTGAAGCACAGGAGAAAGCTTAATTTGAAGATAAAATATGGTGTAAAAATGGAGTCAATAGAAAAAAGGGAAATGGAATGGGAGAAAGAAAAAGGAGAGGGGGAATAGTGCAAGATATTTCACATAAGATTTTTTTTATTACAATGAACTATTGCAATGATATGGAAGTGGGGAGGCAAGGGGGAATGAGGGAACCTTTGCTCTCATCAGAGATGGCTAGGAGAGGAAACAGCAAATATACTCAATGGGGTATAGACATCTGGAGTAAGAAGGAGGGGGGAGCAGGGGGAAGGGGTGGGGATGTGAATAAAGGAGGAGAGGATGGACCATGGGGGGATAGTGGCCAGATATAACACATTTTCTTTCTTCTTGCAAGGGGCTGGGATTGGAAGGCCTGCCCAGGACCACAGGGCCAGGTGGATTCTGGGCCTAAGGGGTATGGGGGCTCAGGGCTTCTTGGCCCCAGGACCAGGGATCTGTCTGCTGAGCCACTCAGCGACCCTACAGCAGAGTCAGAGTGAAAGGAGAGAGAAAATATAGTACATGGCAGTGGAGAAATAAGAAAGGAGGGAGTTGCGATCAGCAATGGCAATGGTGGAAAAATATGGAAATAACTTTTGTGATGGACTTATCATAAAGAATGAGATCCACCCATGACAAGAGTTGTTGGTGTTGGAACAAAGACTCAAGCACATTTTTTGTTATTATTATTTGGGGGAGGGTGCAGGGCAAGTGGGGCTGGATGGCCTGCCTGGGGCCACATAGCGGGGTGATCTTTGGGTGTCTGGGGCCGGATTTGGACCCAGGTGCTCTTGGCTCAAGGGCCAATGCTCTGTCTGCCACCCAGCCACCCCTACTATTATTACTATTTTATTTTATTTTGGGTCTTTTTTTCTTTCTTTTTTTTTTTTTTTTTTTTTTGGTTTTTGCAGGGCAGTGGGGATCAAGTGGCTTGCATGTCACATGGCTGGGTGATTGTTGGGTTTACGAGGCTACATATGGACTCAGGTGCTCGTGGCTCCAGGACTGGTGCTTCGTCCATTGTGCCACCTGGCCATACCTACAATTATTACTATTTTTTTTATTTTAATTTTTTTCTCTCCCCTTTACTTTTTCCCCCAAGCAAGTCTATCTATATTTATGGGGGATGAGGGGTATTTTGTTTACTTGTAAACAAGAATATTTTATTAATGCCAAAAAAATTTGTACAAAATGAGAATAAAAAATAAATTAAAAAAAAAGAACTGGATGGAAGCTCAGGGGAAATTCCTAGAGGAAAACTGGACCTTCTCCCTTGTCTGCCTTTTGAGCTCCTTCTACCTGATGATCTTACTACTGTTGATATTTGACATGTCCTTAAATTCCCTTAGAGGAACACTAATACAAAAGTCAATTTTAGATTTAGCAGTTTTGATATTCTTTGGATCTGAACTCAGAGGCTCATCATAGACTCTTCCCAAATGGTACTTAATGGGTCTCAATTTTGGGGGCAGCCAAGCAACCCATCCAGAGTCAGATAAAATATTCATCAAGGTAATGGGGATACTGCTACTCCCCTGAATTTCATTCATGAAGGTCTTTCTGCCAGAAAACTTTATTAATATGCATTAAGAGGGAGTAATAATGAGAAATACAAGATTACCCTAAATAGTATATTACTTTCTCTTTCTTACTTTCATTGGCAGAACAGCACACAGACTAAAAATGGCTTTCTTGTTTTCCTTCTCTGAATACTTTGGATAAACATAGCTCTAGGTAAATATAGGGATGCTAAAGCAATCCTATGATAAAATATCTCCCTTTGTTATCTTAGTATCTACACCACCTTCCCTGTTTTGCTGAAAACCTTTTATTGTTGTTGCTGTTGTCATCATTAATCTCAGCTCCTTTTAATTTATTATATAAAGACTCCTTTTCTTTGGAAGCTTGTATTTTGGTGAAATACATCATCATTAAACACTCTGAGATTTTTTTGGATAAAAAATAGAGTTTTATTTATTAAATAGCAGAGCTTTACTTATCAATATGTCACCAATTCTGGAACTACATTCATAAACCATACACATTTTTGAGGCAACAAAATGTTTTCTAGAGATTACAAAGTGGTGACATTTTGTCATGTTACCCACAAGACCAACAACTTCCATGATCATCCCAATAATTCCATTATACTTCTCATTAGTGAGGCATGAGGACAGTTGTTACTAGAAATACTACTAAAGGACCGATAGTAATATGACTTTGTCATGGTTCCTCAGTCATGTCTTATATCTCAGTTTTGCTTTCTGAAGCAACAGTAAGGTTTAAATTAAGGGGTAAGAGCAGTGGTCATTTCCCCTTTTGTCATAGGTTATATTAACCTCTTCCGTCATTCATTAGCTACTATGAGATTTCAAAAGAGCAGCAGCGATAGTTCTCATTACAAACATGGTTGGGTACCATGATCCTTATAGAGCCAGTTTAAAATGCCAAATCTTCTTTATATATGAATTAGTAAAAGAAATTAGTTGATTAGTTTGCCACTATACAAAATCTTCAAATATAATTTAGAGTTTTAGGTTTAAAATCAAATCAAATAATATATATGGAATAACATAAATCTCACCATTTTATACTCATTATTACAAGTAAACTACATTTTAGGTTGTGATTATAACTATGAAATCCACAGCTCTATCAGATGTCCAGATAATTGAGGAATCATCAGTGCAGGCCCAAGTTTCTTCCTTATTGCCAAGTTCCAGACACTGGTTCAGATGGTCAGTCAGTTATACAGGACAAATTTGGCTACATTATGTTAGGAGACATCTAGTTGGGATGCAATAAGAGGAGAGCTATCAGGTGAGTGAACTGCCTCTGAGTCCATGTCATGTGAAGATTCGTTGAAGGAAAAGGAGAAAATCAATATAAAAAAAAAGACGACTAAGGGGAAGACAGCTATTTTCTAGAATTTAAAAGTTTATCATAAAACTGGATATTAAATTAATTCTACATGGATCCAGAGGGCAGGGCTGGGGATAATGAATAAAAGATGAAAAGAGGTAAATTTGTTGGAGGCCTAACAGGGAAAAAAATAAAAAAAAACAGAAACAAAAAAAATTGTTCTTGTCAGGTACATTAAAAAGTAGAATCTTGTTCAGGTATGGATTGAACTAGTTAGTTTTTTTAGCTTTGTTATGTTTTAGTTTTTGAGGATCCTTCTATCTCTGAAATTCTGTAAACTTATCTTAATAAGTAATAATAGTTAAAATTTATGGAGGATCTACAATTTATATCAGTCATTGTGCCATACATTTTATAAAATGTTCCTAAAAACCCTGGGAAGTAGGAACTATTATCCTCACATTACAAAAGAACAAAGTGAGGTAAACAGAAGTTAAGTAATTTGTTGAGGGTCTTGCAGCTAAGAAATCTCTAAGGTTGGATTTGAACTCAAGTCTTCCTGATTCTAGGTCCTTGCTCTAGCCACTATGGTATCTTTTGTTGCTCATGATGATAAGCTGGATAAAAAAAGAATCTCTCTGTAGTTTAAAGTCTTATTCTTATTATTTTAGAATTATTTAATTATAAATTAAAGACATCATTCTAAATCAATCACCAATGAAAAGCAGTACAAAGACTTCCCTTTCCCTTTTCCCTTTCACACACACACCCCTCTCTTTACAAATTCTTTTTATTCTCAAGGCAGTTTTCAAATGTGTATAAATGATTTCTGGAAAAGGAACAGGCAAAGTTCATTCAGTTTTTGTCCCCATACTCTCTGAGAGACGTTAGTCTGAAAAATACTGCTTTATTTTCCCTCCAAAAATGGTATCCAATTCCTTAGCAATTTCCCTAGCAAACTGTCATGGCAACATCACCATTAGGAAAGTACTTTTAAGTGGATAATGCATTAACTGGATTTCTTGTGTATCTACCTACCCATGACTCACCTTTTACCATATTAATTAAATGTACGTTGTAACAAGAGGTCTCCTTTAACAAACTAAATGCATTAAAAATGATATGTTCTGATAGGAATGCGTTTCATCTCCTTCAGCATGTTGAACACTGTTGTTGTTTTTTTAAAATATATCTTATTTCAAATTTATGCTATCCTAATACCTTATCATATTTGACATCACCAAATTTGATACAACTCTACAAATATTAAGCTTGATATTGCCATAAATTTGCACTCCAAGCCATCATTGACTTCCATGGGACCTCAGCTCATAGAATGATTACAGGATAGACCATTCTGATATAATGAAATTTTTTTAAAGTAGCTTTTTTCCATAAGTAGAAGCATGCTGCGAATAGCAAAGTACCTGCAAGCCACAAACCCAGCAGTCAGTAATCCTGCTCCTTGTCAAAACATTTTCTGTTCAAATATGAGTGTTGACTATGGTGAGAGCATTAAAAAGGCTTAAAAAATTCTCTGTAACTAGTGCGTTACATATTAACAGGATAGTCTGAGGGAAGCTTCTAGGAAAATTCATTCTTCATGTTCAAACCCTGGCTACATTATGATTAATTAGTTACCCATTGGCCATTGACCTAAACATTGGAATAGTTGGTTTATTTTTATAAGCTCCAAGATTGAGCTTTTGTTTCCAAATGGAGATTTAGTTTGTCAGCAGACTAGATTTTTGGAATTCATAATAAATCACCAAGATCATTAGATGTGAGACATCATGCCAGTTGGAAGCCACATATGACCTGCTGCTTATGATGTGGAAGACAATAAAAATTTTTATCCAATCACCAGATAGTCTAAAAAAATTCAAAGGATGAAATGTTTTAGAAAATAAGTGTTTTTTGGGATATCAGATTATCTCACAAACCTCCTCCTTACCCCCCCCACCACCACCACCCAGAAGTATCTCTAACAAAATCCATTTGAAATACTGCTTCGATATTCCAAAAAATCAATAATTTAAACCACAGGTTGAACATTTTTAGTGCTTCTACTGCAGACTGTCATTTCTTGAAATGAAAATGCTAATGACACCAGAGGGGAAAGCTGGAGCCAGAAGAGAGAGCGACATACGGGAGGAGAGCCAGGATTGGTTCGAGTTGCCGGTTTGATCTCTTCCTCTTTCATTCATATGTGACAAAATGTCTTTTAAAATCAACTGCTTTCATTTGGGCCCTTCGAAGAAATGTACTTCTCCGTTGTACATAACTTTCTTCTCTATAGGAAGGAAGTGAAGCAATGGGCTGCAGCAACACATTTTAGAGTAAATATGAATATAGAATGTAATCTGGAAGCAGGACCTATTATTTTAGTAAAATCTATAATGCTAAGATGCCTTTAAAATATTGTCCACAGCAGTTGTGAGAAGTCCATCTTCTACAGTAGCCCTTTTAGAGTTATAAAATTGAAGGACAAGGGAGATGGTAACTGAGTGTGAGTGGGCAGACTCTCAGACAAGTGGAATTCATAGCTCAGTACATAAGTAGAAAATACAGAATGACAACAACCACTAGTGATTCTGCTGCTAATTTTGTCCATTAGCTCTGGCTGGTCATCTGGCAAATAGAGCTGAGATAAAGCCAGGACAGAGTCTTATACAGAATGATAGTGCCAATTAATAAAGGCATAATGATGAAAAGACTATGAACATAAAATTAACCAAATGGATAATTATGTGAACAAAATTCAGAAAATGCTGACTTTGAAGTGAAAGTGGGATTTGTCCCCAAAGATCAACTGGTTAAAAACAAATTGATCTGATAACTATATTCTTCACTATCAATCTATTCCCACCACAGTTGTGTCAACACCATTAGACCTAGAAAAAACCCTTGATATGATTTGAATATTATTAGTTGGATCAAAGAACTAAGATTCCTTTGAATTAGACAATGTATCCTGAAAGTCTAACCTTTAGCTAAGAAGCTGAAGTGAAACAAGGTGATGCAAGAGATAGAATACCATCAAGATTACATTTCAAATGTGTTAGCTTTGTGACTTTGGGCAAGTCACCTAACATCTTTTCAAAAGTTCAGTTCTTGAAACCCTAAAAGCTTTTCAATGGTTAAAATTTTCAGGTTGCTTGTGTTTGGTCTGGACCAAATTTCTTTTCTTTTCTCAAAATTGATTTGATTTGAGGTATCCCCTTTTACAGAATTTGAAAAAGTTTTACTCAATAAAGAAGTGAAAAACTTAAAAAAATAAAGGAGCAGGGAGCTATGTGGTACTTTAGACTCAGAATTGGAATTAGGATTATGGGTTCAGGTTCTGATTCATCCCTGTTCATTATATAAATTAATTCTTGCTAGGTAAGTCACAACTTTTATCTGCTTCAGTTCCTTTATCTTAAAATGAGGGTCATCTCCCAGTGTTGTGAGGGCAAAATGAAATTTTTAAAAAAGAGAATCCTTGTCTCCTTTGCTTCAGTTTCCTTCATGGTAAAATGGAGATAATGGTAGTATCTAGCTAATGGGTTGTTATGAAGATAAGATGAGGTAATATGTTTAAGTGCATAGCAAGTTGCCTGGACCATAATAGGTACTAAAGAAAATTTTTTTTAAAATTCTGTTTGAGGGGCGGCTAGGTGGCACAGTGGATAGAGCACCAGCCTTGGAGTCAGGAGTACTAGGGTTCAAATCCGGTCTCAGACACTTAATAATTACCTAGCCGTGTGGCCTTGGGCAAGCCACTTAACCCCATTGCCTTGAAAAATCTAAAAAGTAAATAAATAAATTCTGTTTGATTGTTTCCTTATTTTCAAGATTATGTGAAGCTCAAGAGTAACCATAATTTTTTTTAACTTGAAAATTTAGATGATTGAAGTTGGTGTAAAACCTCTCTGTCATACAAAGTATCAGGGAGAATTAAACATTCTTAAATATGTACATATGTATTGAATATCAATATATCTATAATATCTTATATCTTTTATTTCCATATGTATAATCATATATTCTATATGTATTATATGAATATTATTATCTGTGCATATATGCATGCACCCATATATATGTAGAATATTTATTTGTCCTTGCCATAATGCAAATGAACAAAAAAATTCATTATAACATACATGCATCATCCAGCTCATATTGGTCATGTCTAAATGTTATGTTTCATTTTGCATTTTAAGTCTATCACCTTTCTAGCAGGTGGAGGATTGCATATTTCATCCTCATTCCTCTGGTTTACATGGCCGTGATTATGGTTCTAAAGTCTTTCAAAGTTATTTTTCCTTGCAATCTTGTCATTATATCTATTGTGCTCCTAGTTCTAATTTTGAAATATATCACCTTATAGATGCTGTCTTGGATTCCCCTGAAACTGTCCATTTTGTCCGTATGGTGTAATAATCTGCCATTGGGTTCATGTCATGGCTTCTTTAGTTATGACCCAATAAGAATAGCTAATAGGATATAATTCAGTCTGAAGTTACTACAAAAAGAGCTGCTATAGGTATTTTTGTACATCTGGGTCCTTTTTTTCTTTCTTCTCTTTGAGGCTATAGGTATATCTGGAAAAAATCAAGTATTCTTTAGAAAAGTAAATAGAGGAAGACATTCACAAGTTTAAAAAGTGGAGTGGCAAAGGGTTTAATGATGAAGAAGAGAAATTTGAACACTTCCAAGAAGCTGAAAACTAGAAAGGTCTTCAGTTTTATTGAGGTAAAGTGGCAGGTTTTTGGAACAGAAGAGAAAAGAAGAAAAGAATCAATGACCACTTGGAGTTTTGTTGTTTTTGTTCAGTTGTTTCAGTTGTAACTGACTCTTTGTGACCCCAATTGATGATACTGGCATGGTTTGGCATTTCCTTTTCTAGCTCATTTTACGGAAGAGGAAACTGAGGCAAACAGTAAAATAACTTGCCCATGGTAACATAGCTAGGAAATGTCTAAGGTCAGATTTGAACCCAGGATGATGTCTTCCTGACCCAGCTCTGTAATACACTCTTCAGCCTAGCTACCCAAAAGAAGCCATGTAACAGATGAGGTGCCTATAATACATTCATATATATATATATACATATATGGATACACATTTAGACATATAAACACACTTATATACATATACATATATATTCAAAATGAGTTGAATGCATTTTTAAATATCAAGGTAGAAAACTAAAAAAGCAACTATTTTTCTCCATGTTTCCCAATAATAAAATTAGATATAATATACCAATAAATTGTAGAAACAATAAGTAAAACTATCAGAGAAGGTCATAATAGCAAGGATGTTAAGTCATAGAATATTAGAGATTTTCAAGACTTATCTTTGCTACTTATTTCAAAACATTCTTTCAGATATGACCTGTTGTCCTAACTTAATACAAGCATGTAGATATGGGAATGAAAACATTTACCCTCTTTTTTTTCAACCATTGAACCAAATAAAACGCTGAGAGGAAATACTTTTTTATTAAAGGGCAGCCTATGCCCTATGATCCTGATGGCTTGATATCAGGATCTATTGGCCTTTCTTTGGAAGGCTTGTCACTGTACTCAATTCTATCTTTTAGACTTTCTGATTAAGACAATGCCTACCCTGGAACTGGGTCAAACTGTCCCTGGTGGCAGCGGTTTCTGGGGCAAATATAAAGGAGGGGGAAATCACAGCTTTTTCCAGACAATTACTTTTCCTAGTTGTCAACAATGATATATTAATGATTATCCATTGTTAGTCTTGGTTCTTCTTTTGTATAGTTCCATGTTCTCTCAATTCTAGATAGCAAAATTGTGCCCTAATTGGAGTTTAGTTGATTGCCAGGAGCAACAAATCTTTCATTTCTGTACTATTTTAAAATTGGAGTTTTAACAGTTAGTTTCATAGGGATTTCAAAAAAAAAATCATTAATGCATAATATATAGATGATTCAATTGAAAGTAAAATGTTTCATGAAGTTCTGCACAAATGTAAACACAGAAGAGTGAGAAATAACATTCTTTGAACTTAAAAAGTATTTACTTCCATGAAAGCTTTAAATTGATGAAAATCTAAGTTTGCACTTAACAAGCCACTTTGACATTTGCATGGCCACGTAAACACAAAGGAGGGATTTTCTTTAAGGTTACATTTTTCCCCCTATACTTCTAGGGGGAAAACAAGTTACAATGATATGCAAATCTCTCTGATGTTTCTTTTCTGCAAAGGTTTTTATCATTGACAATAACTAGAGATTTTATGAGATCTCCAAAAGAATATACTGAAAAAGATTCTTGAATCAAAACATAGGATGTAGTTGAAGATATTGACCTCTATCTCATTCCCCCCCCAGAGGAAATATATTTTTACATAAGCAATTTCAATGTGTAATGTCGTAGTCCTTTGTAAATTCACTCTTCCTTCCAGAATGCACAATTCTTCTACAGATAAGAAACTTCGTAGCTACTAAGCTTTCTAAATGTAATATTGTGAATTTTTGCATATTGTTTAAATCAATATTTTGTCCTTCATATGTGTTTTTAAATCTATAATATATATATATATATATATATATATATATATATATATATATATATATATATATATACATGTACGACAATGAAAAAGTTAATCAAATCCTCAGATTTGGAATAAGTTTTTCCCCTTATTCCATGATACATCTCTGGAAATAATACTATAAAATCATTCCTAGAGTTATTACAATATATGTTTCTCTGTGATCCTCTCTGTCTCTATCTACTTCCCCCCTCCATCTATTTTTTGTTTATTCTAGATGCAAAAACACAAGAAGTTATGATGCTTGCATATCATTGTGTAAATGAAGCTTCTCATCTTTAACTCTTTGGCTTAGAACTACTTGAAATTTTTAAGATCTCTGTTCACAAGTATGACTCTCACTGTCTGCATTATGTACCATATATCTATATCTATATCCATATCTACCTACCTGCAGCCATATACATACATACATACATATATATATATATCCATATATATATATATATATATACATACATACATATATCTTCAAATACCTCCACTAAGTGTTAAGATCAAGGTGGCAAAATGCTAATGGAGGCTAAATGATATATTTTGTATATATTCTACTCCAGTTTAAGGGACCTATAATTTCCCACTGATTATATTTGAAGATAAATGATGAAATTATATTACTCTTTATGTCAATATATTACTTGGAGAAAGTGCAGTAAAGGTTCCTTAACTCTAACACTGAAAGGCCTAAGATCTGTGTGCTTTGATTTGTAATAAGCAATCAAATAGATCAAATTATGTTGTTCAAAGCAAGACATAATGGATTAAATGATGCCACAACTTAGTATAGTAGATGCCAGGTTGACCTGGGAATAAGTATAATGATTTAAATTCTGCCTGTGACATGAATTTACTCGGTCAGAAATAGTTATAGCTACTGCTGCTGCTACAATTATGATTTTGATCATCACTACTACTAATATTAGTATCACCACTATTTAATAATCCTTTAAAATGTACAAATTAATTGATATATTCTAATCAGTGTCTTAACAGTCCTGTAAAATAATTATCATAGGTACTACCACCCTTCCCATCTTACAGAAAAAGAAATTGAGCTCTTAGTATTTTTTTGTGTTAGATGTATTTATTTATATATTTCATCCATTTATACATGCATATTTCCAAGTTACAAAATTTCCCTCCTCCCTTCCCATTCCCCTCCCCTCAGCAGGATATAGTCAGATTAGCATTTGTTTAACATAGTTACAAACTAGTAATTTTTGGCATGAGAAATTAGGATTAAAGAAAAGAGATACATAAGAGATAATATTTATAAGGTGTTCATCTGATTCAGTAGGGTTGTGCTTTTTCTGTATGTTTTGTTTTGGTTTGGTTTTCTTCCTCTGGTTGCAGATAATATAGACCATTACCAGTCTAATAACAGTTGTCCTAGCTCTCTGTATTGTTGAGATGAGTTGCTTCCATCAAGGTTGTTCATCTCATAATGTTGTTGTGTGTACACCATCAGATCCCATAAGTTATTCCATGCTTCTCTAGAGACTGACCATCTATAGTTTCTTATAGAACAATAATATTCCATAGTATTCATGTACCATAACTTGTTTAGCCATTCCGTAATTGATGGGCATCCCCTCCATTTCCAATTCTTTGTCACTACAAAAGAGCTGCTATGAATATTCTGGAACATTTAGGACTTTTCCCATTTTTACAATTTCTTCTAGATATAGGCCTAGAAATGGAATTGCTGGGTCAAAGGGCATGAACAGTTTTATTGCTCTTTGTGCCACAGCTCCATATTGCTCTCCAGAAAGGTTGGATCTGTTCACAACTCCACCAGCAAGTATCAGTTTTCCAGTCCTCCCACAATCTCTTTTTCTCATCTGAGTTAATCTAAAAGGTGTGAGATGGTACCTTATTGTTGTTTTAATTTGGATTTTTCTAAAGTGATTTGGAGCATTTTTTCATATGATTTTATATATATATATATATATATATATATATATATATATATATATACACACATACATATATACATATGGATATATATAGCTTTAATTTCTTCATTTGAAAATTGTCCCTATCCTTTGACCATTTATCAAGAGCCTTTCATAGTTAAAGAAATTCCTCTGTCAGTAAAAGTTAAGAGAAGTAGGATTTAAAACCAGTTCTCCTTGATTACAGGTATAGAATCTCATTTTTCTATGGCTCCACTTTTCTACCACATGAGAATAAAGAATATATATATGTATGTATGTATGTATGTATGTATGTATGTATATATATATATACATACACATATATATATATATATATATGTGTGTGTGTGTATACTATGCCCTTAGACATAGTAAATACTTAACATGGTTATGCTGAATGTATGAAGAAAACAAATTTATATAAATAAAACACAATTAATGTAATAATGGCTAATTTTCCTTTTATTAGCTTATTTTGGATTAGTTCGTTTGTTGACATTCCAATTAAAAAAAGAAAGAAAATTTATTTCATTAATAATATTTTCTGTTTTGTTAATGTATATTTTAGGGATATAACTTTTCCCTGAAGAAAATTTTAAAATATAATTTAAACATTTTTTATTTTTTATAATAATTGATTCTGTGATTTTTTCATCCAATCATTATTTAAATTTTTATTCTTAAATCTTCATTTGCATCAAATTTTTTGTATGTTCTCCCTGAATTTATCAATATTTTTATTGAGTTGTGGTCTATAAAGGATGTGTTTACTTTCTGTTTTTTAAAAAAATGTTTTCAATAACTTTTTGCACTAATACATGGTCAATTTTTATAAAATTTCCTCGTGGAGCAGAGAAATGCATATTTTCTTTAGGGATTCCATTTAGAAGATGCTATACATCTTTTAGCTCTAGTTTGTCCAACAGTTTGTTCAATTTAATATTTTCTCTTTCATTTATCTGCCAGATACTTTATAAAAAGGTGAGAAAGAGACATTTAAGTCTTCAATTGTTGTTTTGTTAGTCTAAGTCTTGTAACTCATGCTAAGACATTAGGAGTATATAACTTGAATATTAATGTGCTCTTTCTATATAATGAAATTCCTTGTTTCTCTACATTTTATTTTTTTACTTGTCTGACAACATTATTATAAATACTCCTTGTTTGGATTTACTTAACAGAGAGTAAAGTTTTTCCAGTTTTACATTTTCATTCAGTATATGTTTGTTTTTAGATCCATTTCTTTCAAGCCTCAGATTTTGGGATTTTGTTTCTATCCATTATGACATTCTTTAATATTATTGGATTATTTAATTTATTAGCACTTAAAATTACGAATGCTAGGTTTATATTTTCTTTCTTTTTTTCTATTCTTCTATTCTTTCTTCATTTTCTATTCAAACCCTTGATTTAGGATTTTTACTTTCTTCTTCCTTAAAGACTTATTTTTCAGTTATTTTTACTTGTTCTACTCTAAGGCAATCCCATACCCAAAGATCTTCTCCACATTCTTTATCAGTCCCTTCATCTTCACTTGAGTTTAAGGTTTGTTTTCATTTTTATCTCCTTATGTACTTTTACAAAGAAATTACTTAATATGTCCTGTTATTTTTGTTTTAACCCTCAGGTATCTTTTCTTTCCTTTGTCTTTTTCCTTAATAATAATCTCTGGAGATGGGATAATTTTTCTTCTTTGAAGCTGTATTTATTCACCTTTCTATTATCTCTGTTGTCTAGTGTTTTTGCAAAGCAAAATACATCCTTACTATTATTTTTGCTGTTAGAATTCTTAAAACTCTTCACTTTTATTTAATGCACATTTTTTTCATTAACAATTAGGCTTAACATTTTTGCTTGTCACTTTAAATTGCATCTTAAGTGTTTTTGCTCTTCAGCATTCATTACTCAAATTCTTTCTTCAGTTTCTCATTGATGAAGAATATCCTTGTATAATTCAAATTTCTTTTCCTTAATACATGAAGGTCTTCCTAGATACTTGTATAATTTGTTGTTTCTCACTGGAATTGTTAAATTTAACTGCTATATATGTCTAAGACTTTGTAGAATTTTTCTTTGTAGGTTTTCTGAAGAATCTTTTACTTGGTAATTTGTTTACTGAGTTTAGGTATGGGAAGTTTTCTTGCATTGTTTCTCATATTATGATATCCAGTTTTTATTTATTTTATTTTTTTTTACTTCTTGTGGTTTTCTGGGAGAGATAAAATCTCCAAACTTTCTCTCTACATACTGTCTTTGAGATCATTATATTGTTTTTATAGAAATCATATGTTCTTTTAAAGGTTGTGCATTTTGCTTCTCTTTTTCCAGATTTTCTTCAATTTCATTTTATCTGTATTTCCAATTTGTTGTTTTCCTTTCTGTTTCTTTGTGGAGATTCACCACTGAAGAATAAATGTTTCCCTTATTCTCATAATTTCTTTAACTGTGCAAGACTTTAGTTTTGCCATATTTTTTTTTCTTTTTCTCTTGAACTATTTTGAAACATCTTGCTGCATTTCTATGTTCTCTTGCTATTCTATTATGTCCTATGTTTCATCAGGTAGTCATCCAAATCAAAAATATATTTATACATAAATGGATTTATTTGAGTGTCTTGATTGCCATCTTCTTTTACATTTGAATGTTTTCCTTGTTGAATTATCTGCTCATGCTGTTTAGTTTTTATTTTATTTTTATTTTTATTTTTTGCAAGGCAAATGACATTAAGTGGCTTGCCCAAGGCCACACAGCTAGGTAATTATTAAGTGTCTTAAACCAGATTTGAACTCAGGTACTCCTGACTCCAGGGCCGATGCTCTATCCACTGCGCCACCTAGCTGCCCCTGCTGTTTAGTTTTTAATTGTTATTTTCCCCTCCTGAAATATTTAGGAATTTCAGTCTTTTTTGTCATGCTTTTTATGCCACATTCCCCTTTGATTAAAAATTTCCAAGGACTGTGCCTCAAAACTCATTTTCTTCTCCCACATAATTTTTTGCCAGCCTAAGTCCCTGTCCCAAGTTGCTTATGAGAGGACCAATGTGACCCAAAATGGATGACAATTTTCTTGCATTCAGGTCTGCTGAAACTCACTGCACATGCTAGTGCATTGTCACTAATTCCTGTTTTTCATTTTTAGGCTGAGTGTACCATGTTATCATTCTAAATAGAGCCTATTTCCACTTTCCTATGACTTATCCTTTTTTACAAGGTACAGAGGTAAAGTTTTCATGTTATGTCACAAAGTGGTGGGCTAAGAAGCAGAGTGTTCTGGCAGAGATTACAGCCATTGGCCAAAAAATTCTGAGTAGACTCAAGTCCATAGAAGTTAGTAGGTGAACAGTCTTTGACTTCTCGACTTTTAATTCATCAGATTATTTTAGCAGGTTCTTTCATATTTCAGGTGAACATAATTCATATTTTGTATAATTTTGAGATTCATAAGAAGTGAAGAAAATATTTACTTTTCCCATTTCTAAATATTGTTAATCAACTTTGAAAAGTATTTACTAAAATTATACATGAATACATATGTTTTTTACATGCAAATATATATTCACACATATATGTGTATAGATGCATATATATGTATCTATTTGGGATTTAATAATTTAGTAAAAAGGATGGCGCAGTGGATGGAGATATGGTCTGTCTAGAAGCTAGGAATATATGGGTTCAAGCTATATCTCTGGCATCCATTTACTGTGTGACTTTGGACAAGTCATTTATACTCTTCATTCTCTAGGCAAGTTTCTAAGATTATGAGTTGATAAGGAGGTACTGATATATTGAACTGCATTAGTCTCTTTATTTGGGATTTTTCTCATACCAAAGAAATCACAGGTTAAATCCCTATTCTTTTTTTATCATATTAATAGGACCACAGTCACAGCTTAGTAATTAAATTCAAACAGTTTTGTTAAAATTCATTTTACTTTACTTTTATTAAAGTAGACAAAATTGTGTTTTAAACTCTTTTGCCTACAAACAGGTAGTAACATTTTAAAATAATGAATTACAAATTAACAGTTATAAGAGAAACATATATAATCTTCCACTGGATTTTATATTAAGAAAGATAAGCTTTAATGACATAATTTTGGTTTTGATGGATTACTCAGTTGCTTCTTTCAAGAAACAATAGAAGTCTAACCAAATCTTTGGGATACAATGACAGCCCTTTTGTGTCTATTCACTCCTTGTACTGTTCTCCATTGGCAATAAGCAAGGCTTCCAGTCCTGTTCACTGCCAGTCCTGACCAGTTTGCCAATTACGCAAGCTGCTTCCCAGACATCAGACACAAATTCCACAAGACTGCTGTGCAAGCGTACTCTAATTAACCATCAGCTTAATTAGACAATTTACTGTGTAATTAGCAGGCAATTAGTCAACACCTCTCAGATCTTATTGACTGCTGTGACAGCCTTCCCTTCTCTGCACATTCCAGTACACCACCCCTGCCATGTTTCTAGCATCCTCCAAACCCTGTATAACATGGGTCTGGGCCTTGAGGAATGAATAATATTACATAACGAAAGGAAAAATCAATAAATGGCCTGTACAATTATTGGACTGTTTACCAAGTTGACTTCCTTCCTTCCTTTTGCCATTCCTTCATTCCTTCCTTTATTTCTTTCTTCCTTTCCTTTTCTTTTTCTTTCTATCTGTCTGTTTTCCATTATCTTCCCTTCCCTTTTCTTCTTTTCTTTCTGGAACATTGGGAAGACAGCTGCTGACATAGAAACGAACTTTTCCAAGGCTCAGCTAGATATTCAGACTCTGAATATATTTCATTTCTTAATGCTTAAACATGGAACTCTTTTTGTTACATTGGCTATGAATAATGTCTCATGATTAGCTATGCCTATAAGTAATTTGAGTAAATTTTCTGATCTGTGTGTAGGAGACTTACCCGATTAAATCCCATTAACCTTTATAGCAGTTATATACACAAACCCCCCATGCACTGATAGTAGAATAGACTAGGTCGGTGAGTACTTTCTCTGAATCTTTCAGTGAATATGAAGAGACTGAAAAAAGGAGAATTGAACATTGTATTCATTTGCAGAGTATATTTACATTAACAAATCTGATGAAAACTTGAAAAAAATTCTTTGAATGTTTCATGTGAAAAAAATATCCACTAATCTACCATACTGCCACACAGTTTTTAAAAATATCCTTTTTTATTTTCATATTTTATGAGCAATGGCTAATTAATTAGATGACAGTGGCTCTAAATAGGAATGATGTTTTATCCTTTTTCCTTAAATCAAAATAAAGCAATAAAGAATGGCCACTTATTTAAAACTCACAAAAAAAAACTAACAAAAGGAAGGATTATAAGTTAGGAATTTCAAACTTCAAAGTAACACAGAGATTAATCGTTTTTCCCAGATTTTCAAAATAATACACCATAGTATACAGAAAACTACATTTCCCGATAGTATTATACCAATATCGGCCAAAATTTTCAATCTTTTTTTCCTTCTATTCTCCCATTCTCCTCTAATATACTTTCCTCTTTTAGATTTCATTTTTCCCTGTTACTTTACATGGGTATAGAAAGGAGTTGTTAATTTTTTGACTATAAACATATTAAAATATTTATTATATTTGTAATTGAAAGCAATTAGTTTCCTTTGTAATATTATGTAATTTTCACACTTAAAATATTATGCTGAGACCATAGACTTTCCCAGATAGCCAAACAGATCCAAGACATGAGAAAAGTTATGAACTCTCAATATAGACTCCATTTTTTCTCTCTACCCTCGTTTCTTTTCTGTGGAGACACTTAAATAGCATGTTGAGAATTAGATAAAGTACAACAGGAAAATATGAACAACGTAGAGAATGTCACGCTAATGAGCAAACACAGAGTTATGTGGAATCATTCGCATGTTTACAATGGCTTTGAAAATTTACTTATCCTTCAAATTACCAACCACATCCTCAATTCTAACTTCAGATTGGGAAATTTGGAATTGTTTCAGAGATCTTTTATAATACTATAGCGGAACAAGTAGTCTTATTTTCCTGAAAGGATATTTTCTAAGAATGAGCCACACTGAAGGCTGGACTTAATATAATGAATTTAAATCTTGATCCTGGGAAAGTCACTTAGCCTTCTTGGGCCTGGATTCCTCAAATATAAGATGCTGATACTCATGACACCTCCTAAAGATAGTTGTGAGTATAAAAACAGATCTCAAGATTATATATTTAGAACTAAAAGGGATGTTAAAATTTAATCTCTTCATTTTATAGATATGGAAACCTAGACCAAAGCAGATTAGGTGCATAGTGAAATTTCCCAAGTGGTGTCATAAGTATAATTTGATATTTATAGCAGCTCTTTTTGTAGTGGCAAAGAAATGACTGAACAAAGTGTATGAATGTTATGGAGTACTATTGTTCTATTTGAAACCATGAATGGTCATACTTTAGAGAAACATGGAAAGAATTAGATGAAATGATGCTGAGCAAAGGGATAAGAACCAAGAAACATTATACACAATAATGAAAACATTGTGAGTTGATCAACTATGATGGATGCAAATCCTCTCAGCAGTTCAGAGAGCTTGGATAACCCTGGGAGACTTGTTAGGGACAACACCATCCTTATTCAAAGAAAAACCAAACCAAACCAAACCAAAGAACAACAACCCACAGAATCTGAATGGATACTATGTAAACTTTTTTTTAAATGTCTCATATTTATTCTTCCATATCATGTTTTTCTTTTTTTACCCTTAGTCCTAATTCCTCATACACAAAATGACTAATTTGTAAACATGTTAAACACAGATGAACATGTACGAAAAGATATTCTAAATTGTTTTCCACTGAGGGGATGGTGGTGAGAAGGGAGGGTGAGTGGAAAAATGTGTAACTCATAAATATTCATAATGTAATTGGAAATTCATATTTAATTGGAAAAATAAAATAAAATATCATTTAAAAAGATAAGGTGCCACAGTGGATAGAGCACCGACCCTGGATTCAGGAGGACCCAAGTTTAAATCTGACCCCAGACTCTTAAAACTTAGCTTGCTTGGGCAAGTCACATAAACTGATACAAACAAATAAGTGTATAATTTGAACTAAGGTCCTTTGATTCTATCAATTGTTCCTGTTTATAGCATTGACAGAAATCAGTAGAAATCAGTAGAAAAGCCCTTAGCAAATTTTATTGTGGGACAGAAATGGAAAATAGTAAAATTAATCATTTTTTTCACTCTATTCTATTTACAAGCATGATTAGCTTGCTTTATTTTTTAGTATCACTGGTATTGAAGTGTTTCCTAAATTTGACTTATTCTATTTTACTGTGCCTTCCCATGGGTACTGTAAGGTAAGAGAGCATCACTTGCTTTACTGTCATCTGCATCAAACTAATCATTATTTTGGTTTTGAGTAGGGCTAGACCTCAACATTATGTCACCCTATTTCATGGATTCATAGGACCAGTTCCATCATCCTCTCCCAGATGCTACCCACAGTGAAACCGCTGGAACTCAATTAGGCAATATTTCAGGGTTCTGTTAGAACTTCAATTTTATCATAATGACACATAGAATCCCAGGTATAATACATTTAGAATTCCCTTACTTCGCTTTCCTGCTTATGACCAAAACTATAAGTTGGACCATATGATGGTTATTATTTCTGTTTACTATATATTATTTAAATTACTTCTGAAAAGTTCTTCCATATGTATTTATGATTCAGAAATATCATCATTATTTCATTAATACTTCAATTTTTCATATGAATTTGAATTATAAGAAACTGGTAGGAAGTCATATTATATAAATTCTAACCTGCCAACAAGTTCTAAAAATCTATTTTCTATGGGAGACTTGAAATAAAACAATAAACAGGAGATGATGAGGCAGGAAATATATATGAGGAAACAGAACATAATGAAGTAAGAAAATGAGGTAAAGAAAATAAACATTATAAAATGTCTACTATTTGCCAGATATTACACTAAGTTCTTTACAAATAGTATCTCATTTGATCTTATCATCTCTATTTTACACTTGAGGGAATTGAAGCAGACATGTTAAATGACCAAGAAGTATCTGAGGCTGGATTCGAACTCAGGTTTTCCTGACTCTATGCCAAGCAATCTACTCACTTTGCCACTTAAATATTTAAAAAAATGACTACAAATAAAGTGAAGTAGAAAAGATAGAAAAGGAAAGTAATGTATCTAACTTTCATTTTCTTGTTTGTTTTTTTAAAATTCATTTCTCAGTTATACATGTATAATTTTTTCCCATCTGTGGCATCCTATTACAAATATTTTTTAAAGGTACTCAGGACTTTGTGGTCCCCTTCTATCTTTTTTAGTTAATATGGTAGAACCATGACAATGGTTATTAATTATCCCATAGTTCAAAGATAGCCTAAATTATTAATTTAAATGATAAAATCTATATTGTATAACCTTTGACACATTATGATGTAATTGTATCATATCTTCAGCATTGATAAAACCATATGACATTAAAAGTTGCAGTAAAATGCAAGGATAACAGGTACTCTTGCAATAGTGAAAAGAAGTGATTGGTCTCTTCATAAACTTAAGGGTAACACAAAGCATTTTTCATGGGACAGAGCCATTTTGCTTTTCAGTATTCATAACAAACTGTAGCTTATACACTAACACTTACTGTCAATTAAGAAATAAAGAAATTATTTGTGATATACTCAACCAAGTCAACATGATATCAGTGCAAATTGTAATGCACGTTATGTTGAAAAGCTGTAGGAATCAATGAAGGAAAGCATAAGTTTAATAAATTTAACAATCATCATAAGCTTATTTTACTCAAATATAGAAAAGGTCACCACTTAAATTGTATAATTTGGAATCTTGCAAAGGATAAGAAATGCAAACAAAGATGTGCTTTTCAGGAGGCAGGAATGAACTTTTAAAACAGTTTTAATTAATCACAATTTTAAAATTTTCTTTAAACCCCTGACACAAGTCATTAAAAGTGGGACTAAAAAAAAGAATATTTTCCATTACCAGTATGGTTAATCTTTCAGTTAGGTTAGCTCAAACTTTCACATGGTGATCTACATTATTTAAAAAGTCCATTTTATTCATATTGCATCTTTGCTACCAATTAGCAAGTGTGAAATCACTGTCTAAAATGGATAAGTCATATGCTTGCTTAATAATATTGGAAAATAGATTCACAAAAGGCTTTACATTAACTTGTAAAAGAAGATATTTTAAGCCAAATTCTTGGAAATTTCAATAACATATAGTTATTGACTTTTTTTGACCAAAAGTTTTTTGGTCCAAGATTTTAATGACCAATATTCCCATGATGTTTTCCTTATGTCATGCCTCAAAATATAGGGGGACAAAACAACAAAAAAACAAAAACCAGTGTTCAAAAATTCTGGACAGTTCAATGAAAAATTAATCATTAGAAAGAACAATTGTCTTGGAACTCAAAGTTCTGGGTTTGACGTCCCTTAAATTCTTTAGGTCTAATTTTCTTCATTTGTGTAATATGAACAATAATATTGGCACTTCTGGGTTGAACAGTGAATAAAGTGTGGGGTCCAAAGTTAGGAAGACCTGAATTCAAATTCAGTCTCAAATGCTTTCTATATGTATGATCTTGGGCAATTCCTTTAACCTCTATCTGCCTCAGTTTCCTCAAGCATAAACTGGGGATTAATAATAGCATCTACCCACCAGGAATAATGTGAGGATCAAAGCCAGGAAATAAGAGATGAGGAGAGGTATTGGAGACAGTCAATGAAAATGTTACTAGTTGGGATATAGTTTATTGTGTGAGAAAAATAAAGGAAGGCAATGTCTCTGGATCTCAGAGTATGTGAGGGTAGGAAAGGGTTGTATGAAGTATGGGTAGACTGGAGATATGGAGCAGGGAAATAAGAAGAGTTTTGAATGACAAGCAAAGGAGTTTTTCTTTGATTCTGAAGGTGATACAAAGCTACTGAAGTTTATTTGGAGGGACAAGGTGACATGGTCAGATCTGATCTTTAGAGAGATCAGTATAACAATGGAGTGGAAGATGGATTGGAGTAGAAATAGGTTTGTGGTTGGAATTGCCACAATAACTTATGATTTCCATATCTCTAAACACTTCCCTCCATTTTTTTTTTTGTCAGATGAACCTTTACAATGTATGGCATTGATCATCCGACTCCTCAGTTAACATTTCGAAATCCTGTCCATTATATGGTGTATAAAGTCTAATAAACTAGCAGCAGATAATTACCCTTTTTCTCTACCCTCTTCTGTACTATTAAAAAAGAGGTAGCCCTCCTTGAATATACACACAAATGTATATGCATATAGATGCTTATGTGCTTTGAGAACTTGAGTGTAAAAGTTAAGTTGATAAATTCCAAAAGTTAAGAAATTTCCTAATGAAAAAAATGGAAAAATTAAAATTATTAGCTATAGATATTTAGAACACAATTTTTTCTTTCATAACATAATTCTCTAATTTGTCATGGCAAAAGATTTTTGTCCAGTTAAATCAGTTGTGGGAACACTCCTGGGTTTAAGTAAAGATAATATAGCAAACGGGGAGGTTCATGAAAGAAGAGACCACATTTTAGGTAAATGTATATCCTTAGTCAGGAATCCTGCATGTTGAATGGCTGCATCAACTAATTTATCAATGTCCCCAAGTTCTTATGTATAAAATTATAATTTGGGTCAATAGAATTCTTTATTTAAGGTGATGAAAATGGTTTTGATTTTTCAGTTAAATAAAGGAATATATGTTAGCATGACTTTGACTGGTAGGTCTGTTATTTTCAAATTTATCAAAATTTAAGGGTCAACCCTTCAAAGATAATATTCATGTAACAAAATATACATTCTATTTTAAACATAATTGAATTCTTTTGCAAGATATAAAAATCAAGGTACAACACAGAAAACTGGATATTTTAGGAAGTATTTTGAAAGACTATTTTTTGGCAAAGAGTCTAGCTAATAAAAGTCACCTTTGATGTTATTTAACACAAAGGCAAACACAGTCCTTTTTATATTTGACATTAAAAATCTGATCATTTGCCTCCCTAAAGAAAACACATACAGCTTTTATACAGACCACACAATAAAGAATAATAATATTTCTGTTTACTGAGATATCAACTGGCATTTCACTCTAAGTCAATGGTCTATCATTGCTACAGAGTATTAGACCTCAATCTGGAATCTACAAATGTCAAGAGTATAAAAAAAAGATAGGATGAAAATCAAAAGCATGTTCCAGATTCAAAAAGAAAGAAAAAGAAAAAAAGAAAAAAAAAGAGAAACAAAGTTCACCTAAACATATTTGCTGTGGAAATCAGTGCAATATTCAGCTGTCAATCTTGAAAAACAACGAGGGAGCAACGCTGTCAGTAGGACAGGATAATAAAATTTCAAGCAGATGTTCAGGCAGGGCTCTAATTCTTACAGAACTCCCTTGGCAAGCATTTAATTTCTTTATCATATGCAAGTTAGGCAAATTGTACTTCATCAAAACTGTATTGTGAAATATTAATATTTCATATGATAACAAAACTCCATAGAATAACCTTTGTCATATTAAGAACACCCGAATTTTAAATGTCAGGGTTTTGAATTTTAATATATCTTAAGTAGCTTCTTGACTTAGAACCAACCGTTGTAGCTAGTTAAATCTAAATTAGTATGCTGCTATGTCATGCAAATATGTACATCTGTAAAACAACACCACCAAAACATATTAAGGAAAAGTCAGTGGAAACTTACTGTTTGTAATATTTAGTTGAACACTCCAACACTCCATGAGTGAGAAAGAAGAGACATCAGAACTGTGCTTATGTCACACAATTAGAAATTCACAACAGGTTTAATCATTAATGAGAACATTATTAGAATATCCATGAATGGATTTATGAGCCACATTTTTTAATTCAGAAACTGCTACAATATAAATCATCTAAACTATTCTCTATAAGTAATTAGTGACATCCACCACTACGAGTACTGATATATACTTAAATATAAATAAAAATACACAAACATGTATACACATACACATACATCATACATCACACATACGCAATATACACATCTGGTAGTTTAATCAGAGAGCTAAAACTGTTCCTTCCCCAAAGACATCATTGTGCTCACTTTCAAATGTGGACAAATGTCACTTCCTAAAAAACCTCTGTGTGTTATATTTTATGAGCTGAAATTCAATTTGCATTTTTCATAACGTTGTCTTTTAACCAGCAATGCAGATAGCAGAATTGAGAGATTAAAAGAGGATTGGAGGTTTAGAAAGAAGTTAGCCTACACATTTATTTCTGCTGCTGCTCCTAATAAAGGCAACTGCTTCTGGGTTATTGAATGCGACAGCATCACAAATCAATGCATGTCACCAACGGAGTAAAGACAGATGTGTCTGATTAATCAGAATTAAATTTTTACAAGCAAAGGAAATGGCAAAAATCAAAGCAAACACTTCTGCTACAATCTCTCCATTTGCACCCCTGTAGCAATGTTTATATTTTAAAAAATAATGAATAATGAAATCTTTGGCCAGTAGCTAATTCTCCCAAATTATAGATTCCTTATACAATAGCTGGATCAACTTCATTCTTAAAAACATCATATTGAAATATATAACAGTAGTATACACTTTTTACCACCCCCCCCATGTCAATCTAGAACTGACTTACAGATGTTCTATTCAGTGTTAACTTTTCTTTGTTCAACGAAACTATTTTTCCTTCCTTTGATAATGTCTTTAAGACAGCAGTTTCCTATAAAACTCTATACATTAAAAATAGCTTATTTAAAATAAAGTTTGTTGCACACTGATTACCTCTACTTTTTGAGGTCTTTTTAGGCTTCCCTGTAATTTCTATACTGCATTTACACATGGTATCTTTGCAAAGCTGTCAGAATAAGACAGCCACAACGTTTGAGTCATTATAGCACTGCCTATTGATCCTAGGAAGAGAGGAGAAAAGGAGAAAATGTGTTTAATGGGGCATATTTGTTCTCTCTGATTTCCATTGCTTAGGGAAAACGTTGCTCTAAGCAGTAATCTTCATTTCTGGAAGTCACTAGATTCACACATTTTAGTACATTAATTATTACTAACTAATAATGGTACACATTTAAGGTAAAACAAAATCTTTTTTATCCTCAAAGATCTTTTTTAAAAAAATAATTATACCTTGATGCATTTTCTAAATTTGAGTTTTAAATTTGTTACATGAGACGTGTTATGGAATAATGTCCTTTGTATTCCAATACACTATGTAAAATACTTAACATTGTAAGCCTTCTAACCCCACCAAAAATAATATACCTTATGTTGAATCCAAGACACTATTTAAAAATATCTCTACTGCTCTTAATAGATTATTTGGGGATATCTTTGGAAATTTGTCTCATTTGAGACAATATGAGGCCAAAGGTAAAAAGAAGCAAATTGTGTCATATTTAAGAATAATAATGACCTAAGGCAAGGAAAATTTTATATTCAAGGAGAATAATTTAATGCTGATTTCTTTAATTATAATATTTATCTTCCTTCCTAGTAGAAAGCTTACCTGGTAAAAATAAAATAAACAAGCAAAAAAAAGGGTTCACAAAAGAGCTGTTAAACTATACCTACTCGTTAGGAAGTAACTAAATGATTCAGTGGATAGAGGACTGGGCATGAAGTCAGGAAGAAGACCTGAATTCTAATGTGACCTCGGGAACTTACTGACCATGCATCTTTTAACCTCTTTTTACTTTAATCCACTGAAGAAAGAAATGACAAACCATTAGTATTTTTGCCAATAAAACCCCATGGATAATATGGTCCATGGACTTGTGAAAGAATAGAATGTGGGGGCAGCTAGGTGATGCAGTGGATAAAGCACTGGCTCTGGAGTCAGGAGTAACTGGGTTCAAATTTGGTCTCAGACACTTAATAATTACCTAGCTGTGTGGCCTCGGGCAAGCCACTTAACCCCATTTGCCTTGCCAAAAATCTAAAAAAAAAAAAGAAAAAAAAGAGAAGAGAATGTGACTGGAAGTTAAACAGAAGCTACTTTTTAACACAGAAATACTACTAACAGGTCTCTATCTCAAAAAAAGATCACAAAAAGAGGATATGTACCCATAAATATAAAGATATTTATAGCAGCTCTTCTTTTTTCTGGTGACAAAGAACTGGAACCCAAGGAGATGCCCATCAATTAGGGATTGGTTGAATAAGTTAGTGTTGGGATACTGCTAGGCTGTAAGAAATTATGACAGTGGCAGTTTCAGAAAAACCTGGGAAGGCTTATACGAAAGTGAAGTGAATCGAACCAGGAGAATAATGCATCAAGTAACACTAGTATTGTAAACTGAATCAACTGTGAAAGATTTAGCAACACCTATTAATACAATGCTCCAAGTTGATTCCAAAGGATTCATGATGAAAAAGGTATCATATAATATACATGTATTGTATATTTACATATGTATAGATTACCTATGCATATATAGATATAGAACAAGATACATCTATCTGTATATAAATATCTAACATATATGTGTATAGAAATAGAAATCTATCTCTCTGTACATATGATACATTATACTAATTAGGCTTTGAAGCAAGAGTATGTGTATGTATATGTCTGTGTATATTTATGCATACATTATATGTATATATGTAACTAAATAAAACAAAATGAAGACATTGGAACTGAGGGCTTAAGGATGGTTTCTGATGAAAGATGAGTTTTAAGCTGGGGTATAAAGAAAATAAATTCAGCATCAGAAAAAATTAGGGAGAGTACCCCGGGTATTGCAGTCTACCAAAGAAAATGCCTAGAGCTGAAAGATGGATTAGTTTATAGAAGGCCAGTGTTGCTAGATTGAAGAATATACATTGGGAGTTAGGCTTAAGACTAAAAGGAAGAGTGGGGGGGGAAAGAATACTAAACAGTGGATTTGCATTTGAGACTGGAGATGATAGGAGAAAAGGAGTGTGTGGGATAGGATGGGTGTCTGGGCATGGGGTGGGGAGCTTTCCAAGCTGAGACCTGAGCTTTGGGGAAAAACACTTTAAAGGTTGAAGAGAAAGTGGGCTTAACTGGGGAGAAACTTGAGACAGGTAGATCCACCAGGAAACCAGAATCCAAAAGTGAAGTGATCAGGATTTGAACCAGGGTAGTTTCAGTATCACAGGAGAGAATGGAACATACATGAGAGACTGATCTGGTGAAACCTTTGAATTCCTTCTCAGAATAATATTTTCAAAGGTATAAAAATAAGAAATTTTACAAAGGAAATCAATTATATGAAGACATAATTATCATCATATACAACAATGCCTATAGATCAGAGATTAATATTCCCTCATCTAATCCATTTTAGAGATGAGGAAACTAAGGTTCAGATAAAAATGACCTTCACATAAGACAGTTAGTTGGGTCTAGTACTTTATAGAGGACTAGACCTGAGTCCAAATCCAGCCTTAGAAACTTCCTAGCCACATGAAAATTACTTAACTCATGTGTATCTTGGTTTCCTCAACTGTTACATGAGACCATTGTGAGGATAAAATGACAATATTCATAAGTGCTTAGTGCAGTAACTAACACATAGTATGTATTTAAAAAATGCTTGTTCCCTTTCCCTCCCAAGATCACACAATAATTTGGGGCCAGATTCAAGACAATCTCAGAGTTCTATACTCTCATACCACTGCTTTACTACAGAATAACAGTGAAGAGAAAAGTAATTAGAGTAGTAATTGTAATTATTATAAACATTCATATACCATTTCAAAGTTTGCAAAATTCTCTGCATTTATTAGCTCTCATCCTCACAAGAACCCTGTGAATTTAGGGGATATTTTTATCTTCATTTCACAGGCAAGAAAACTAAGGCTGAGAATAGTAAAGTAACTTGCCCAAGATTGTGCCAACTAGGTGGTAGAGAGCACTGGACATGGAATCGGGAAGACACATCTTCATGAGTTTCAAACTGACCTCAGACACTTACTTAGCTGTGTTCATCTATATATGGGCTGAAGAAGGAAATGGCAAACTATTCCAATATGTTTGACAAGAAGACTCCAAATTGGGTCATGAAAAGTCAGATACAACTGGAATGGCTGAACAATAGCAACAAGAATCAAAAATTTTACTGAAGCATGATTCGGTCTTGGGGTTTTATCTATTAAAAAATAAGTTATTTTCCTATGATATTTGGTCCTTTGAATACATCCTCTTAATGTACAGGTCTAATGGCAATGACAAAGAACACATGCTTTCTTCCTCAGAGATAAATCCATGATTTTTACAGATGAATATTTCCTTTTATCGTTCTGGCATGGTTTCTATCAGAAATGGTATACCCATTAATGTTCCAATCTTTGTAAATACCAAATTCTAATATGTGCCCTCCTTAAATAGAATAGAAACTCCTCTAGGACAGGAACAATATTATTTCTCTCTGGTATCCCCAGTACAGTTCTAGTACATAGGAAGAACTTGATAAATGGTTGCTGAATTGAACTAAATTGAATTTACACAATAAAAAAGAACAGTACAACCCATAGCAGTGAAATGAAATCTCCTGGCTCCATTCCAACCACTTTGGAATTCACTTTTTAAAATATTTTTACTCTAGGTGATTAATCTAATTCCCATTCTCCTCCCACTTCTGAATAATGGCCAATGGCTCAAATCAAAAGCTCATCCTGGGCATCAGAAAGGATCATCTTTAAACATCCTACAAGCGCCATAATTCACCAGGGAAGACAAATAGCAGTCTATCCATTATGCTGTCTATAACATGATTAAAAAGGTATGACAGGCTGGCAAGTCATTTTAACATAACTTCAAAAATATTTTCTTACCTTATCAAGGGAGAAAGTTTTGGTCACAGCAAAGCCCCATCCTGCTTCAAAAGCTCTTCTGATCATTGATGCACTCGTAGCTGGAGTTGCACTAGCAAGACCAAAAGGATTCGGAAACTTCAATCCAGCCATTTCTACACTAATATCCACGAGATCAATAGGAGTATAAAAAAGAGGAAGTTCAGGTTTGGGAGAAACTGAAGCTCCATATAGTGACTGCAGAAAACAAACAAACAAATATACTAATAAATGATCTTGCTCTCTGATTTTTCAATTATCTCTTTTTAATTTAATCAATACTATTAAAACTCAAAATTTAAATACACAGATTAATTTGTTCTGCTTATAGTGATAGAAACTGACAAAAATGTCAATCTAATAAATAACAAACATCACATCCCACTTCTTTTAGCAATATGCAGCTATTAACAGAAATAAAATCATTAAACAAACAAAAACCCTACTCTTTTGATACCATTGTGAGATTGACACATAAAAGCAGAGAAAATCAGAGTTCATGCTCTCTCAGTACCATTAACCCAGCCTATTTGAACTTGATTTGCTCTATCTTTAGTGCTTAAAGAAATGGAAAAAAGGGAGCAAGAACCTTAAATTACATTCCCAGAAATCCTGCGCATTTGCTTGGTTTTTGGAAACTTAATTCTGCATTTTTCTTCTATCTTCCTCTTCTGCCTCTGAGAATTTAGTAATGTAGTAGGGAATGTTTTGCTTTATTTTCTTTATAGTTTCTTATCTCAAAGATGTGTAGGTCAAATGCCCACAAGCTAATTGATCCCAAAATTATGCTTAACCAGGGTAAAAAATTTAATTTATGAAAGCAGTCAGACAGGTCATTGGGGTGAGGAGAGTTGACCTTTCTAGGTCAAAAAGCCAATGTTCATATAGTCACCATTTGTAAACTGATATGGTATTTGAAAGGATGAATTCACCTTTTTTTTTAGAGGGCTATTTTACTGAACTGAGGAAGTTATTCATGAGATCAGGTTCTCTGTTTGCAAAGTCTTTCAGTCAAAAAATTAATAAGTAATGACTATGATTTCAGTATTGTGGGAATTCCACTGTAAGAAATTTTGGTCCATTATAATATCTTCATTTTAGGAAGTTTGTTTCTTTTCATCTTCTTGTTCCAAGCTGTCAATTCACTTTCTCATTCTTTCTTCAATAGTTTTCAATTTTTCCCATTTTCTCTAGTACTTTAATTAGACTTTTACAATAATTTTATAGACTCTTTTATAGACTCTTCATTTTTCTAAGAATTCCAATTGAATTAAAATATTTTAATTTCGTTAAATATTTCCCAATCACATGCAAATACTTAAAATTTTTTGAGTCCCAAATTCTCTATTTTCTTCCCCTTCCTCCCCACTCCTTGAGAAGTTTATGCAATTTGATTTTACATATAAGATCATGCTAAACATGTTTTCATATCAGCTATGTTACAAGTGAAAACGCAAATAACACAGAAGGATAAAAACAAAGAGTTTTTTAAAGTATACTTCAATCTGCATTCTGAGTTCATCAGTTCTCTTTCTGGAAGTGAGTAGGATTTTTCATCAAGGGTCCTTTGAAATTTTCTTGGATCTTAGTCTTGATGAGATATTATTATTATATATTATATATTAAATGTTATATATTATTATTATTATTATTATTATTATTATTATAAATTGCTGTTATTGTGTACAGTGTTCTCCTGGTTCTGTTCACTTTGCTTTGCGTCAGATTATGAAGTCTTCTTAGAAGTTTTCTCAGAAACCATCCCATTAATCTTATAGCATAATAGTATTCCATTGCAATCATATACTACCACTTGTTCAGCCATTCTCCAATCTCCCCTCAACTTCTAATCCTTTGCCACCACAAACAAGACCTGCTTATAAATATTTTTATTTGTACAAATAAGTCCTTACCCATTTTCTTTAGTCTCTAGGATACAGACTGGGTAGTGATATTACAGGGTCAAAGGATATAGATAGCTCTATAGCCCATTAGGTATAGTTTCAAATTGTTCTTCAGAATAGTTAGGATACTTTACAATGTCAAAAACAGCACATTGATGGCCCTATTTTTCTGTGTCTTCTCCAGCAGTTGTCATTTTCTTTTTCTGTCAAGTTACTCAATCTGATAGGTATGAGGTTTATCTCAGAGTGGTTAACAATTTGAATTTAACTAATAAGTAGTAATTTTGAGTTTTTTATGTAGCTAATGATAGTGTTGATCTCTTCTACTGAAAAAATTGCTTATTCCTATGCTTTGATTATGTATCAATTTGAGGAATGACTCTTATTTTTATGATTATATATTTGAAAAATGATCACTTTTTCAGAGAAATTTGCTGCAGATTTTTTCCCACTTGTCTTCTAATTTTGACTGCATTTGTGCTGTTTGTGTAAAAGTTTTTAACTTCACATAATCAAAGTGACCTATTTTACTCACAAAGAGTCATAAACTCTTTCTTTATCCATAGAGCTGAAAAGTGCTTGTCTCCATGCTTTCCCTGTTTACATATGATCAACCTTGTTATGTCAAAATCATTTATTCATTTTCACTTTATCTTGATATACCCTGTGAGATATTGGCCTTTGCCTGGTATCTACCAATTATGCTTTCTAGTTTTCCCATCAATTTTTTTGTGAAATGTTGAATTCTTATACCTAAAACTTAGATCTTTGGGTTTATCAAACATGAAAATTCTATGATCATTTACAACTGTGTATTGTGCATCTTCCCTTCTGTCTTATAGAACACTTGTACATCTTTGTTGAAAGACCCAAAAAAGGATACATTTTAAATAAACATAATATGAAACATAATAAACATAATAATAGACATAATACAAAAAAGAAGATTATCCACATGTGATGCAGTTGTGAACATCCATAGTTAATGGAATTTTCATTTTGGAATCACACAAATTAAAGATTAAACATAAATGAATAAGTTCCCAAAATATGATCAGGTTCTAAATTCTAAGGTGATCAATTATGTAAAGTTTTTCCTTTTCTGGATTTCGCATTTGAAGCATTTCTAGCAAAAAACGTCAATATATATCACTATAATGTTGTCACAAACATTTGATGCTATTTAATGCAACAACATTTTCATAATCTAATTTACTTGTATACATGGTGTGCCAGCTATGTGGCACAGCAGATAAAGTGCCACAACAGAAGTTAGGAAGATCTGAGTTCAAATGAGGCCTCAAAAATTTAATGCTTATTCTTTTCACCCCTCCCTCCCCTCTAATTTCCTATTTAGATTCTAGTATTTTATATACTTAGGTCACAGAGTTATAGAAAAGGGAATTATAGAAAAAATTGGAATTTTAGGAATTATATAAAAGAGAGTAGAGTAATGTTTATGGGAAGCAACTTATATACATTCAGACTTTGCATCTGGATTATGCTTTATTTTTCTCCTAAATTACCCTACCATAGTTTAGGCATAACCAAATAAAAAACAATGATAACAAGGGCAGAACTATATCGGATTAAAAACAGCAACAATTATACTTCCATCTCTATGTCATTTGAAATCTATGTAAATCTCTATGTAAATTGATCGCCTACTTTTCATTTACTCATTTTGTAATATTTCTTTATAATGACATTGGAGTGATGCTCCAAGTAAAAGGGAAGGGAATGAGCATTCATATAGTGTCTAATCTGTGCGAGGCTCTGTGCCAATTTATCTTCTTTGATCCTCACAAGCATCCAAAGTTAGTGCCACAGAATGATAGTTATGCATATTGACATTCATTGCTAGAAATGTTTCAAATGAAAAGTCCCCAAAAGGTGAAACCTTTTAGACAAACCTTATATAATTGATCAATCGTAGAACTTACAACCTGATTGATCAGTCTTATAAAATTGACATTTTTTTTGTTTGGTCTTTAATTTGTTTGATTGCAAAATGAAAATTTGGGTGATTGTGGACATTCACAACTTGTAAGTAAGGTTTTCTCTATTTTAGCTGTAGAAACTATGTAAGACAGAGATTAAGTGACTTGTCTAGGATCACAGAGTTAATATTTGAGACCAGATTTTAAAATCAAGTCCTCTTGACTCCATGTCTGGCACTCTACCCATTACTCCACCAGCTAGGTACTTCTTCATAGTTATTCTAAAAGAATTTTTTCCTAGATTATTTTTAAGATAAGGAATAAACCACGTTACATAATTACTTATGTATAGTTCAATTCATAGGTAAGATTAATGTATTAATTAGCTAAAGCTTTGACTTATCCTATGAAGAAAATTAATCTATGGAAGACATAGATTTGCAAGGAAGAAATCCATTTGGATTTGTTTTTCTCATGCTTAAAAGGTTGAGGTATGTGATGAAGCCAATATCTTTACCGAATATCAGATTTCATTTCTCCTTTGGAAGAATTACTGTTTGTGCCTGGAAGTTTTAGGAAAGATGCAAGGTTCAAAGAAACTTTCATTAAAGAAGACTATTCCTCTTCATGCTATTACTTGGAAGGATTTATTTACCCTGTTCTTAGACAATTCTTCTCTTCCAAGGATAGAAAAACATCAGAAAATAATATGATGCCAGTTAAGATTCATAATAAACAATTTTGGAGTAATTTCATTCATTTGTTACATAAATATCAATAATTTATTTTAAGTATATAAATGTAATTTAGCTTAAGTATTCATGAAATGTCCAATGTGTGAAAAAAATGAACAAGAATCTGTACATATGGACATTATCAATACGTATAAGGAAAAAAACACAAAAGTAAATGTAAGAATTATAAGTATCAGGAACTGTAAAATGTGGTCCTATAGATAATAGCAATGCATAATTTTGCTAAAGGAAATGGCAAATCACTCCAGTATCTTTACCAAGACAACCCCAGGACAGTATGCTCCTTGGGGTCGTGAAGACATACAGGACTAAAAGACTGAACAGCACAACAACTACATAATTTGGATGAAGCAAGACATGCCTGGATCATCTTACATACATTTTATGTAGAATGAATTTTGACCACTGTGAGAATTAAAGAGGTAATCAGGGAAGCTTTCTGATCAAGATGATAACATTATAGAATGACTAAGGAACCTATCCATTTTCCTTTTTGACTTTTTCTGTTGTACCCCTCCATTCATTACAAGTACAAAAAGGTAAAGTGTGAAAAGTCTAAAAAGACCAGAATTAAATACTAAAAATAAGAATGCATGCTACTAAACTTTATTTTTGAAAACTGATAAGTTCCATGATAGTATAACCATAATTTTTAGGTCAATAGCAGAAAAACTAGCATTATAAAATTGGAAATATGAAGAGATAGGTGGACAATTTCATGGGTTGGTAACTTTTCAAGATGGAAGATAAGTTTGAATACTCTGAAAATGTTTATGAATACTTCAATGTAATGTATTTATGTTTATGTATATATATATGTATATACATACATATATATATATATATGAACTAGCATATTAGACATATGCTGCCTTATTTGCTACTCACAAACCTGTGAAGTGTGTGTGTGTGTGTGTGTGTGTGTGTGTGTGTGTGTTGTATGTGTGATGGTGGCCCTTAATAACGAATCCTTTTGAATCAAGGGTCATTCACTGGCTCTGCCCACATCCTAGAGGGGAAAGGTTCATTTGCTGGGAGAAGGAGATATTTATGAAATTCTAATCCCATTTTATCAAGGGTCTTTATGTTTGTGGACATCCTGGACGAGCTAAGATTCACATTTGCAGAAGTCTTGGCATAACTGAAAAAGCAAAAATATTTTGAGTTTGGGAGGAAATAAACCTCTTTGCATGTGGCTCCTGGACATACCTACCACTACTATGTGTGTCTGATATGCCACCCCATCCTAAATTCAAGACCACTCCCTTCCTTGATGAAGAGATAGCTTTTCAAATTCTGATAGTGGAATGTATAAAGACCCAGTTCCAAAATTCCATCTATGGGGGTCTGGTTCTTTATTCAAACCTCCCCTTCCCCATGTACACCTGCATAATCAGAGAACTTTGAGAAATATAAATAAATGTATATACTAACCTAATTTTATTCTGCTCTTTCTTGAGGCTAAACCCTGGAGGTAAATGTTTGTTCCTTATTAGGACAAACTCTGAAGGTTTGCTTTTAGCAAACAAAATGCACGTGCATTCATTCTAAATATCTATAACAGATCCTGAGAAATAAGTAATATTTGGACATATATATATGTGTGTGTGTGTGTGTGTGTGTGTGTGTGTGTGTGTGAGAGAGAGAGAGAGAGAGAGAGAGAGAGAGAGAGAGAGAGAGAGAGAGAGAGAGAGAGATTTCTATTGGGGAGATAGGGAGTAGTCTTGTAGAACAAGGCATGACTCCTTTGCAGACATAAGAATCACAGGATTTGGGAACCTTATGATAAAAGGGTGTCTGGAAGACTGGAATTCCTAGAAGAAGGTAAAACTTCAACAGTATTGGGAGACAACTACTATCGAAGGATACTGCTAACGAGGATTGATTATAATCTTCAGCCACTGGAGTCTTGCCTGATATACCAATTTGCTAAAGAACAATCTGCCTGAACAGAGTTGTTTCAATATGCCTATCTAATGCAATTCTGGAACATGGTCAATTTGCACACACTTCCTCTTCTAATTTTCTTGTTTTTCACTCTCTCCCATCTTCCCTTTGCTACCTGGAAAACTGCCCTAAGCACCTTGTGGAGTTTCCCCATGCTTTTAAACAATGTTTACTTACATTTTGTGCAATTGTAATGGGGCTTGTCTACAGAAAAAAATGACACTGACTTTTCTTGCATTCTGAGTGTTTTCTGTGAAGTAAATTTTCAACTGCTTTTCATTTGCTATTCTGCTTGGTTTCTACTCCATGGAACAAGATTCCCTCACAATGGATATAGTCTAAGATTTCCCTTTCCCATGCCCCAACTTTCCTCCTCCTTTTGTGTGCTCTCTTTCCCTCTCCCTCCCCATTAGATTGTAAGTTTCTTGAGGGCAGGGACTGGACAAAATCCTCTTTGGAGGATTTATGGAAATGCATAGCTATAGAAACAGATAGAATATTATAGAATTAAGTTTTACTTTATTGTCTCTAAACTACCCCCTCCCCCCAAGATCCAATGCCCCAGTTCTTTTTTTTTTCTTTTTTTGTTTCTCATATAATTTTATTTGGAGGAGAATGACATCAATTTTTGGAAGATTTTGTGTATAAGTAAGGATTCTAAAGCAGTGAGGCAAAAGGCGATAAGGAAATGAACCAGAGGAAAGGCAATTAAATAGCTTTGTGGTACAGGGAACAAACTACTAGATGTAGATTCAGAAGCTTTCTTCAAATGGAGCAGAGTTCAAGTCTTGCCTCCAATATTTATTTAATGTCATCTATCTCCCAGGATTGTTGGGAGAATTCAATGTGTTACCATACATCTATTGTTTTGCACATCTTAATGTGTTATATAAATATCAGTTATGATTGAAAATTATAGGCAATCAGGGAGGGGAATTTTTTCCCCTTCTGTTGGTTTCTCTCTTAAATGAAAGATTATTCTTCATATTAGGACATACTCTACCAAAATCTCCCTATGATGCTTGTGATTGACTTAAGAGGAAGGAGTCCCTGAATGACAAAGTATAAAGGTTTTGACAGGTTTCAATTTTCATGGATAAAAGTACAGACATGAATAAGATCACAGATTAAAGAAAATATTGGAATAACATGAAAACTGTCCACAAAGAATAACTCCAGACTAATATACTTCACATTGCTGAAAAGAATAGAATATTCCAAATAAAATACCATGAAGACCTCAGTTGAAATATTATCTTAGATACTAATTTGTTGTGCTACACTGGGACAATCTCTGTACCTCATTTACCTAATCTGTAAAATACTGATAATTGGAGCACAAAATTTATAAAAGGTTGCTGTAAGGATCAAATTAAGTTATATAAAGTGATCTACACATTTCAAAGCAATATATATATGTATACATATATGCATATATATACACATATTACTGATATTTTCTTCACCACCACCTATTTCTCAATACTCAGTTTTCCATCAAGAATTTTTAACTACTTCAACTAATGCTTCACTCATATCCTTTTCTTCTTATAATCCACAATTTACCACTTAATTATTACAGCTTTATATAATTCATTGTTTCATTTCTATGAGTTTCATCCCCCAAACTTAGATTGCTAATTATTTGATAGCAAAGAAGAAAGTTATACTTTAAAAGGCTGTTTTAATTTTTTAAAACATATTTTTTATTTAAAGTTTTGAATTTCAAATTCAATCCCTTCTTCCCACCTTTCCCTCTTTTGAGATATTAAGTAATCAGATAAATGTCATACATATAGTTTTCCATATTAGTCATTTTGTTCAAGAAGACGAGGAAAAAAAAGAAAGTGTAAAATAACATGCTTCCTTCTCTTCAATAAATATAATTCTTTTTCTGGCTAGATACTATGCCTCTTTAATTTTTAGGGATTGTTTTGGGTCACTGTATTGCTGAGAATACCTAAGGCATTCACAGTTCTACATTAATCAACATTGCCTAAATGAGGTACAATGTTCTCCTTATTCTGTTCGTCTCACCATGGAGTCTACTGCTTGTCATTTCTTATAGCCCAGTAATATTCTATTAGAATCCTGTACCAAAGTTTATTTAGTCATTCCCCAATTGATGTGCATCCTTTTGATTTCCATCTTAGCAATTACACAAGAGATACCCTAAATATCTTTGAACAAATAGGTTCTCTTCCCTTTTTGTGGATGTATTTGGGATATAGACTGAACAGTGGTATTGATGGATCAAATGGTATGCAGTTTTATAGTCATTTAGGCTTAGTTTCTATAAAGCATTCAGATTAATACTGTTCAATAAAGACTTACTATGTTGAATTGGTTTAACATCCATTATGAAAATCACAAACCTCAAAAATGCTTACCCATCCCACAATAAAAATAAGAAAAATACTAAGAATTCAGTAGCCAACAAATATTTTAACAGATATTTATGTTTTATCTGATGTGTCTTCATAGTTTTTTATTTCTTATAGTTGTTTTTGTAACATAGTAGAAAGAAATTAAAGAGGACTGAGTGGCTGCTTTACTCCTGAAGCAGAAATCTCTTAAAATATTGGAGTAATTCATGTTTTTATTAAAGTATCTAATTTCACATATGTAGTGAAAGAATGATTTGGTTAGTCCCTTGGATCTTAAAATTGAAGTAGTGAAAATACAAAATGATTAAAAAATATTATCTTTTTCTTCTCTAACTTGTTGACCAGCGAGCCAGGAGAATTGTGTAAAATTTACTTCTTGAATGGTGCATAGCTTTTACAAGCTGCAACCTGGAAATTTCTAAACACTTGTCTATATAGCCTTCTTTTATAATTCTGGAATGAACAGTTCAATTTGTTTGTCAACTGGAATATAGTGATACTATTGAGCTTTAAAAAAGAGTCTAACTCATCTACCTGTGAAGAAACATAAACAGTAGTCTATTACATAGAATCTCTATTTTAATACACTGTGTAGCTGTTCAAAGGATTACATAATGTATAACTTTAAAAAATGCCACATATGTTAGTCTGGCATTACTGGGGGTGAGGGTAGGGGGTGGAAATCGCATGTTGACAAATTTTCAAAACTGTCAGTCAAGAAGATAACAATTATAATATTCACAGATACAGGGGCAAAGATGGTAACACTGCGGACAAGATGTCAGTGGCTAAAGTGAGGAAATCTGGGTGACCAGCTCAAGTTGAGGCCCGACATCCAACTCATAAAACAAAAAAGGAGCTAGTTGGGTCAGGCTGAAAGTGATGATGGCAAATAATAAAGGAGAAAGCAGTGAAAGGAAGTGAAAACAGCCATGCTACATTCTTGGTCTTTGAACAGCAATAAAGTTATCAGTATAGAATTTTCTATTAGTTGACTTGCATTTCAGAGAGTAGGGAGTTAAGTTTCAAAACCAGAGGTAAAGAGAAAACAGGGATAGGTAGTTTCAGAAGTTTGAAGGAAAGGTGCAGTAGAGAAAAATGTTTTTTTACAAAATTGGTTGCATGAGATTATGAAGTATTCCATATAATTGTTTCTACTCTGTGGTGGTCTGGAAGTGGGGATGGGGTGCAGGGTGGGTCTCTTCCTCTTATGTAGAACCCACTCCATTCCTTAAGAAATCTTCCTTATTGAAAGTTTCCATTTCTCATGTTGAATTGTTAAATAGTCCCCTTACCTTAGGACTTACTAATCAGATGCCCCTAAATTGGACCTCAATAAAACACCTGACTCTTCTCCCAGCTACACTTCAAACATAATAGAGGCTAGAAGAGGAGTGATGTGGTTTGGTGTCTGTCTGTGAAACTACTGAGGAGTACCAAAAATAACAGTGGTAGATTAGTAAGATTGCTATGAATTTAAGTTTATCATAAAATGCTTTTTTATGCATTATATTATTTGAGCCTCACAATAAACCTAGAAGGTAGATATTGTTATTATTCACATTTTATAGATGATGAAAATGATTTGCCCAGGCTGTATTGGGACAGAATTTGAACTCAGCGTTTGAACCAATTTCTAGACCTAGCATCCCGTCTACTGCATTACAAAGGAATATTATTATTGACTGATTTTTTTTCTGTAAAAATTTCAATAAAAAGAAATGCAAGCAAAAGGACAACCTTTCACAACTTTGCAGTTATACTGACATCCTGACTCTGACTTTTTTATTCCAGTTACTTTTTTATGTCAATCACAACTCCTCTGTATTAAAATAGTCTTCTACTGTGGTTGGTAGTTTGTCATCTTTTGTCCTTTTTAATAAGTCTCTTCATGCTTTCATTGTGCATTTGTTTCATTCATGTCTGACTTTTTATGACACCATTTGGAATTTTTTTTATCAAAGATACTGGAGTGATTTGGCATTATTTTCTCCGGTTCATTTTATAATTGAGGAAACTGAGGCAAACAGTTAAGTGACTAATTCAGAGTGACACAGCTAAAGTGTCAGAAGCTAATTCTGAACTCAGGATGATGTTTTCTTGCCTCCAGAACTAGCACTCTATCCTTGCTATTGCCTTGTCTATGGTAGTCCTCCTATAATGTAAAAATAGTTCATCGCTTGTTCCATTGTTAAAACTATAGCAGCTTGGTAGAATGTTTCAGAGTTTGCCTTTCTGTTAGCAAAAACTCCAAGAAGCCAAGGTCATTTGCATTCTTCCATGAGGCATCATAGGATGACCTTGGTGAAGATTGTTCTAATGTGGAATACTGAATCTGCATTCTGAAGCACAAAACATAGAGAAAGAAGCCAACTGGAGGAGAACCACTTCCCTTTCTTACTATACTGTAGTTTTTCTTTTTAATAATTGTATCTAATATTTATATGACACATTAAGGTCTGCAAAACACTTGATTTATATTTGTCTAATCTGACCTCCCAAGATCCCTTGAAGTAGATACTTTAAAATATTTAAGTTGCTATAGGAACTCGAGATTTTTCAGTTTCTGAACTTAGTTCTCTATTCATTATACCATCTAGCTTTCTCAGTCATTTTTATCTGTCTAATTTTCTCATCTTTTTGTCTTAGTATTTACTTGCTTGGGAACTCTTGTTTACATTTAAACCTTAGATGACTTCCTCTCCAAAAAAGTAGTCTGTTTCTCATCCTCATTTGCCTCACTTTCCCAATTGCTCAGAAAACATTACCTACAAATAAGTTATGCAAAATGAAAGAAGACATATCCTTCCCCTTTAAAGGAAATGATATGCAGAAAAGAAGAAATGAGGTCCAAAGGAAACAGTTCGGAGAAGGAATGATGGAATAGCATTTTATCCTATTATAGTCGTGCTGTGACAGGGAGAAAAGCTCCTCTTTAAGAATAGTTTTCTCTTAGCAATAAAAAGTTATAAAGTTCACAATTTAAACCTAGGCAAAAGTGGGAAGAAATGATCAATATTTTTTGTTGTTGTTCACACTCTTCGATCAAGTCTAGTGTTCCTTTTAAGGTTCTTTAGATCATGTTGGCTTTTCTTTCTAGAAGCCACACCAACATAATTTTTGCTTGGCTCTCCTGATATTTAATCAATTAAATATTGTGATTTTAGGTCACCTAAACTTAGCCAGTGACTTGAAATTTTCCTCTGAAAATGAATACTAGGAAATACACAGTTCATAAAAGACCAATAGTTTAAATTCGGAGTCATCCACATACTTAACACAAAGAAGTGTCAATTTTCACAGTCCATTAGAAACAATGATAAACTTCCCTAGGCAAGGTAGAGAGCCCACTGCTGTTTCAATGCATGACTAAGAGAGATATATTTCTAAGGTCTACCTTACAATTTCAACCACATTCAGCTTTTCAGATTTGAATACCTTCATTGTTGGCCAAAATTTTTAGAGTGAATTTTTCTGCATCTAGGATTTTGCCACTGACACATGGTAGTAGTCTTCATCTGGTTACCATGGTGTCAGCACCACTTTGCCCCAGGCCCCAGTACCTGTGAAATTTGTCTTAAGAAGCCAGGAACAGGACAGCCAAAGTACACATGGTGAAACAACAGCAGCTAATTTTACTTGTAACTTGTCAACTGATATTGAGGGCAATTCTTCTGACATGGCTCTGATTTCACTAGAGGTATTTTTTCCAACATACATATTTTCTTGAAGCATCTACAATGCTTACAATAGCATCCTTGACAAATCTTCATTCTTAGGAGCCTAACAGAGAAACTATTGCTTTTAAGAAAATACTTTAATTTTGGATTATGTTTTTCTATTCCCTTTAATTTCCTATGTCAGTTTGTTGGATTTTTTTGATGGCCTGAATTTTCTAATAAAATCAATAAATGGTATTCAAATTTATTATGTAGTCATAGTATCTACTCATCAATTTATTAGAAATATTTCCAATTCATCCCAAATAGATAAATTAACAATATTGTCAATTTTTGGTTCCTTGATTTTTCTTTCATTTTTTTCTTCCTTCTATATCTGTTATATATTATAAGTATCAATTTCCTTGTCCATATAAATAGAAGAGGTACCACAACACTGGTATATATAATTTAGGATTTAAAGTTTGAGCTTATTAGAACACCTATGAAATTAGATAAGATGTATGGTCATTTTTTTCTGACTCTATGCCAATCAACTTCCCAACTTCCCTGCTCCAGGAATTAAAATGAGACTTCATTAGCTCCTGCTACTAGATTGGCTTAATATCACAGTATCCCAATGACATAATGATGGTGTCAATAAGTAAGGGAAGAAAGAAACCCAACGTGATTCTAATGTTTCACTCAGAATTTAGTATGATTTAAAAATGGTCTTTTTATTGAAGGTCATTGTTTTCAAACCTGACTGTGGTCAAAGATTTATTTAGATCTTCCCTGAGCATTCCATATATCTTAAAATCTGAAGTGTAATTTTTAAATAGGTCTTAAATTTTTAATAAAGTTTTCATTCTCAAAGCCTTATTTCATAGTGAAAGGAAGGAAAAGCCCGTATATTTGATGAAGTTATTTTTTTATCCAGAACACTAGGGGATTCAAAAATTAACTGCACACCACTGAGCACACTTTTCTTGATGGCCTGGTCATTCTCTAAGTGGTAGAACACTACAGTTTGACTTTCAATTATTATCTTACCTATAGAAGTCCGTTGCCTGGCTAGTTTTGTAACTAGTCCCTGTATTAGTAAACTAGCTGCCAAATGATAGCCTTTAATACGACAGCAGTCAAATATCACAGGGACTGCACACCCAAATAAATGCCTCTTGGCTACCCATTCATCTAACAGCTGGAAAGATGACACTTGACATTTGGAAACTTTCCTGTGAACACTGCTGCAAGGCTTTCCCATTAGCTTCCTGGGGAGACTGTAAGGTCGAATAAGCTGCCTCAAAACCTGCAAAGGGTAACGAAAAGGCTCTGATATCAAGTTTGTTCAATTTAAATGTCTAATTCTCAAGCCAGAGTTCTTCAGAGATAGTTGAACTCACCAGTAAAATTTCTATCAAAAAGTAAGTTCTTTGAAGAGAATGAAATTCTGTTTTTTTTTAAAATGGTGAGCAACTGTTTCAGAGAGAAGATATTTGGAATAAAAGAGACTTGGTAGCAATAGTATAATTAAATGTAGAAGTAAGAAGAAGGCCACAGAGAAAGAAAAACTCATAAAATTCTGTAACCCCACATTCATATCTAGCCCTTATATTTGTTTAGGGCTAGAAATATTCTCATTTAGGTTATAGACAATGATGTTCTACAGTGTTTATTTATTTGTCAAAACAATTGACAGGTCTTTCTTAATAGAGTCCTTTAAGATAGTATGAATAACATGGGTCTGGATAAAAAAATTTTACTCAGCAGTTTATATCTTTCTTCAATGAATGGTTTTGTTTTAATTTATTTTTCAGGCACAGATATTTTACCTAGTACAAGGACGTGATTCATTTTCTGTGGACTTGCTAAAGATATTTTGAAAGACTGCAAATAAGAAAAGTTTTATTAGAAAACTACTCCCTGAAGATAATTCTAAGGCCACAGTCTTCACATAATCTAAAACCATAAAGATGGCAGGAGTCTTGAGATTTCATTTATTGATAAGAATTCATGTATTTTCAATTAGCTTTTCAGGCAATGATCCTTTTGCACTGTGCTTAACTTCAAATTCCCCCTCTTCAAAGTGTTCTTACAACTGTCTGTCCTTGTTTTGTTATCTTTGGAAGTCTTGAGATTGGAGACTGGCAAGAATGAATAAGCTTTACTAAATGTACAGTCACACATCCAAATGTGGATGAAATTAATACAATTGTCAAAAAAGGGAAATATAAAACATTTCAGAAATATGCAGACTGACATTAAAAACAGAACAAATGAAAGATGTGAGGTTTTGGTTTTGACTGAAGTCACTTTTTAAAAAAGTCAATTGATATACACATACAACTTTTACCATATTGTTTGGGAAGGGGGAGGGAAAGGAGCGTGATAGAAAAGTGTAGAACTCATAAATTTGCAAGTAGGTGAATGCTGAAAAACTATCTTTGTATGTAATTGAAAAAATAAATTTCAATTGAAAAAAAAAGTTCATGGAGATAATCTGAATCATGGCTCATTAGTAGTACCAGCAAAGAAAGAGTTCTACAGATGTATATTCAATAGCACTGATACACCACAGAATACCAATGGAAAGGCAGGACAGACTGTCTTAAAGCTCCAGGCCAGCTGACTCTATTCAAGAAAGAACCAGATTATGAAAAGATGAAGAATTTATTTTTTTATAATTTAGTTTTGATCTTTCAGGACTGAAACTTGGGTAACAACTGCTATCATATACTGACTGATAGGCTATATAGTACAGGTATGTACCCACTTGGTCCTGAGATCACAAGCTCATTTCACATAGTCTATTGAACGGTTATCAAGTGGTAATGACTTTCTGTCACTCTGGACCTGGGCCAGATCTGAACTAGTGACCTTGAGGTGAAAGGTTCCATATTTCATTACCAGTCCCCTGAGACATCTCTCCCTTTTTTAGAACTGGTGATTCCTACATGCTTCAATCAGGCAACACTAAGAACAACAAAGCACCCAATAACCTTCAAATGGTAAAGGAATAGGTCCTTAACACAATGACATTTGAGTATTTTAGAGTAACATATAATTTCCAAGTATTCTGAACCCAAGTACACTTCTGATATGAACAATTCAAAGAGAGTGGAATGTCATTTTAACTTTTAAAAAGTTCTATTCTGAATACTACTGTCAAAAAAAAGTATTTAATAAGCACAATTACTGAACTGAGTTAGACATAAAAATAACTATTCTCTGAAATTCAAACTTGCCAGAAATTTAGGATTATAGAACTGAGAGCTAGAAGGGATGTTGTCAGGTATAACCTCCTCATTTACAGAAGAGGAAATTGTAATCCATGGAGTTGAAGTGGCTTGCCCAGGAGCACATAGATCTCTCAGTAATTTTCAGTGTAGGGATTTGAATTCAGATCCTCTGACTCTGCACACAGGACTCAATATACATCACCATACTGCCTTGAAAACTCTGCCTTGGCTCATTCTCCAAGGCAAAGCCCATTCGTGTCCATACAAGGTCCTTCTTTAGCTTTTCTTAAAATATATACACTCCATGACTTTGTATTCTCTTTGAACTTACTAACATACATTATATATTTATCTTGCCTTTCATTTTTCTTTTTTATATACTCAGTACCAAGCAAAATGCTTGCTCATGGCAGGAGCTTGGTAAGTGCATGGTGAATTAAATAACTGGCCCCCAAATGTGAATTATTTAAATTGTACCTTGTGTAAACTGGTTATAGAATTAGACCAAATGTTTCATCAGAACAGTTATATTTTATCATTAAATTAATTATTCCTCTAATAAACTATCCTCCCTCTGATAAGAGCCACATGAATTCGAAAGGATAATATCAAGAAAAAGCTCTACATACATTCTATCATGTTATAGAAACATAGTTTGTTAAACAAGGTAAATAAGAATGAGGTTATTTAGACAGAGAGGGTAAGTGCATATTTGATGAGATGCTCTGTTTTGTTGTGTTTATAGAAAAGCAAACAAGCAAACATGGAACCCTAGACAACGACTGCCTATTCCACTTAAGAAAAAATTCAACTCAATTCCTTAAGAAAAAAGTTGATTCACAAGCCTTATCAATTTACTTATCCACAATTTATAAGTTCCTTTGTGGACTTTCAAATCTTTTTTGAAGTCCAACTATCTCCTTCATTCTTTTTCCCCTATCCCTATTACTAACCCTTCCTCTCTCCAGAAGAGGTCTAAAATATGCATCATTTTTCATTTTCTCTTCCACATACAAATGGCTAATTGCTTACAGATTCTTTTTCAATCTATATTTGATCAAAAATCTATCTTTTTTTGGTAATATTAAGTTTTCTATTCACCTCTTATTTTCTTGTCTGTTAATATTCCTTTCCTTATTGGTCACTTTTACATTCACTTGAGTTTTTTCATCATAATTATTTCTCTCACCTCAGACTTTGATAGGGTAACCTGGGCATTCAGATAAGAATAAGGTATCCCAATCTTATCATAACATGAGCAAAAAATTCATGGCTTTGTAAAATTGTGGCCAAGTGAGGTATTGAATAGTAAAGAAAAATATCGATGAGGGATTATTAAAGAAAAAAGCAAGGCTTCTGAGATATAATCTGGAATTTCCTATCAAAGACTGATTCTCTAATGATAATATAATGTCAGTGGTTCCTTGAAGACCCTTTTCAATGCTTGCCCCTTTTAATGTTATTTTATTAACAGACTCACTGTCACGTGAACCTCAAGGATTAGAGAAAGAGCAATGAATTTCTTTCCTTTATTAAAGGGGAAGTGCTTGGTGTCTGGTGTTGTTTAGTTGGTTACTGCCATCTTCCCCTCTATTTCCATGTAATCTCCCACTAGAAGCACTACACTCTCTCTTTCTCTCATCCTCCCTCCCTCTTGCTCCATTTGTGAATATTTATGTATATTTATAAACATATATATTTAAAATAAAATTTAAAGTATTCAAATTAATATATGTATCTATCTTTGAAAGTCAAAAGTACATCTTACACACTTTGATATAATCAGATCAGAGAGGAATTTCTAGTGTTAAAAACTTGTTTCTTTAATATTTGCTTGTTACTGAATTTTTAAAAGTTGTCTTTATTTGTCAACATAAACATAATTGTTACAGATTTGTTAAAGGAGTAAACGTCTCCTACAGACCAGATAACTTGAATTCATTGGTGTTTCTCATGTAATTTAATGAGTGACATATGTTAGAATTTCTTAATTAAGAAAATAACTCTATGATTCCAACTTGTGCTTTTTGTATTTTACTATTATTGTTTTTTAATATTCCTTTCTGATTCTGTTTAAAATGGTTGTAGCACGAATGGAAATAATATAAGAATCAGATTAAGGGTTCTCCTTCTCCAGCAATCAGTCCCTCATTCAAATTAACAATCATTTTTAAGAATTCCAAGCATCAGGGACAGTCAAAACAAATTCATGGAGATGGGAGATGGAGAACTATGGGCAAAGGGAACAAGTGAGCCTGTATATATCATAAAGTGAGAACAGGTGATTAAAGTATTAAAAGATAGGAAATTATTATGTTGAAAGACAGTAAAGGGTATGTAGCTTATAAAGATCTTTAAATACCATTTTGAGGAATATAGATTTGACCTAAGAAGAAATTGGAATTTATTGAGTGGGGGGAGTGACATGATTGGAACTTCATTATAGAAAAGCCACTTTGACAGTTTGTATGGAGAATGGATTATCTTGGGGAGAATCTTGAGGCACAGAGTTCAGTTAGTAGACTATTTCGATAATACAGATGAGAAGTGATGTTCTAAACTCCATGGTGACTAAAGGGAGAGCTAGGGATATATGCGGGAAACAAATGTAGAAATTACTGACAAAATTTGACAAATAATTGGATGTGGGGGAAGCAAAATAGAGGGCTCTAAGATGACAGTGTTTTAGGATCTAAGTGAGCATAAATCTGTAAAAAAATTATGCAGGATTTCTTGATAAAATATAATAACAGATAATTTTATTTAATAGTCCACTCTCATTATTTTCAAGTGAGTCATAAAACAGTATTAAACATTAAAATAGTCATAAGACATGTATTTAACACTGTCATGGAAGTGACCTAACACAGAAGATAAACTGAGCTAATTAATCAGTTAACCAACATTTATTAATCATTAACTATGTGGCAATGGACTAAATGCTAGGAATACAAACCAGTGAAAAAAACACCCCCCATTTTCCTAGGAACTTATACTCTTATGAGTGGGATGAAATATCCAAAAGTATGGACAAAATTAGGCAGAATAATGTGTAAGGAGACTTGCAAGGTGGGAAAAAGAAAAGACTTTAATTACTGTTAAATGCTTAACAGATAAAAATATTTTATTCTAGATACAACAGGAAGCCAAAGGAGCTCATTCAAACAGGTTTAATTGTACTGAAGGAAAATAATTTTGAAATCTCTGTGAAGGAAGGAATGAAAAGGAAAGAGACGTGAATCAGGGAGTCAAAGTAGAATATCATCAGTTGAAGGAGCAAATTAAGGCAAAGGCCATGTGAATAGTGACAAGGTGTCCAAAAAAGTTGAAATTAAAAGTTTTAAAAATTGAATTAGCCACATTTGAAATTAATTGGAAATGAAGGAAGATGGGGAGTAAATACTTGTAAGGCTATAAAGATGCTGATGAGTTAGCAAAAATTAGGGAAATTCAGAAGTAGAGTGAGGGTAGGGGAAGAAGGATGATACATTCTGTTGTTTTTTTTTTTTTTGATGTGATTGGTTTAAGATGACCATACACACAATTCGATTGTAGATGAGGCAAGGTTCTCAAGAGAGAAACTAAGGTTGTATTTATAAATCTAGAGTCATTTGGCTAGGGATAGAACTGATGAGGTCATAAGGTGAGTGAATGTAAGGAAACAGAAAGGCAGCTGTAGAAAAGAATGCTGGGCTACACTACTACACAAAACCAAAACAAAACAAACAAACAAAAATTCTTGAGAGTGAGAATTTGCAAAGGATACTGTGAAAAGGTACCATTTGGGTGGGAGAAAAATTGCAAGAAAAGCTTTAGCAAACTTAGTGATGGGAAAGCATTCAAGAGACTGACAGTGGTTGACCATGTCAAATACTTCACAGAGGCAAGAAAAAAAAGAGTACTGATAAAAGGCTGCACTTACATGTTAAGTAAGTGCTCATTCATAAGTTTAGTTAGCATTTTCAACTGAATATTAACTATGGAACCCACATTTAAAAGATCTGAGGAGCAAGAGGAGAGTGGGTAGGCAATGGGTCTCATAAACTTTTGATAGGAGTTTGGTTTTGAAAAAGAATAGGATAATATCTTGCGAAGAGAGGCTGGTGACTTTTTTTTTTTTACAATTTGGCACATTTAACCCAGTTTATGAGAATTTTTAAAAAAAGGAAAGAATTAGGGCAACATTAAAGATTAAGGAGGGAATGGGAGAACCGAGGTAACATTCTAATAGAAATGGGAGGGGATCAAGGGTAGATCAAGGCTACTGGTCTTGACAAGATGAAGAGTATCTCTTCAGTACCTGGAATAAAGGAAGAGAGAATGGGGAATAATTACAAGGCATTTTTAGATGTAGAAGAGAAAAAAAGAAAGAACCTATGGGGAATAGGCTCTCTTTTCAGGAAAGTGTGACATAAATTCCTTAGCTAAGATTTGGGGAAGAGCAAATGTTTGAGGAAAGAAAAGGTTTTAATGGTGGCAAGCTGAAAATTATGTCCCACAAATCTGTTTCAAGAGATGCAAAAGATCTGAAAGAATTATGCAATTAAAAAACCCCTTTCATTAAACACCTTTTCACCTATAACCTAGGTAATCCCTCTATGCAAACAGTTTGAATACTGTTTTGCTCATCTATTTTTCATTTCCTTTAACCTGACCTCTTAAGTAAGTCTATTCAAGGTAAAATTAAAATAATATTTATTTTTAATCCTCATTTTCACTGATATTTGACTAGCCTTGGATATATTTTATCACTCAATTCTTAGTTATCCTTTAGTTAAAACTTTACTGTTACTGTCAATCCGATTATCTTTGTTTCTTCAGAGTTAATGTGACTGGCACATAGTGGAATTTTAATAAGTTTGCACATTGATTTATATAATTCTTTTTTCCCAAGAGGATGTCTCCTCGGGGTTATTGGCTGCTGGAATTTGCTTATAAATATTTCTGCCCTGACAAGAGATAATTTCATCACCCTGCCTCGGCTTCCACTTCTTGAAGTTTTCCAACAAAGGTCAGATGAACTACTACTTACCTATGGCATAGCAGGGATTAGAAACCCTGGTGATTAGACTTAAGTATAGCAAATAGACAGTCAATTGTTGATGTCCCTTCAGATGTAAAATTCTAGGATTCTGTTATATGATGAAGAGTCTCTATTGTAAATTTCTAGACAGACAAGGATAAGATATTTTGGCACAGACAGACATGGATGGGCTGTCATCTGCATTTTTGCAGAGTCACATTTATTGAATTAGTGACCTAAGCTCTTAATTTGCAACAAATTCTTTAACTTCATTTTTAGTATCTCCTTTGCTGGTACAATCTCCAAATTATCATTGAGATATCCCTCTCCATTCTTCTGATTTAACAAGTCTCTTACTGAGTCTTATAATTTCCATTATCTCTGCAAAGATGACTTTTCATTTCTTGTAGAAGAGATTCACAGTCCACCATTTAGATTCTTTTAAAATTAGCAATCATATTATCTAATGATTATTTCCATATAGCAAAGTGCACTACATAGAGAGCTAAGAAAGTTGGGAAGGTTTTTTTTTTTAGGTTTTTACAAGGCAAATGGAGTTAAGTGGCTTGCCCAAGGCCACCCAGCTAGGTAATTATTAAGTGTCTGAGACTGGATTTGAACCCAGGTACTCCTGACTCCAAGGCTGGTGCTTTATCCACTACGCCACTTAGCCGCCCCTTGAAGGTTTGGTTTTAAGATCCATCTCTGACTATTATGAGTTGTATTACACCACAAATTTAAAAATTCAAAATGTAAAAATATTTATTAAACACCTACTAAGGGCAAGATCCTGTTCCAGGTACTGGAGAAAGGGCAACAATTATAATAGCAATCTGTTCCTACTCTTGATGAACTCACAGTCAGTTAAATTCTTAATGCCCTGGGCAACTCTACAAGGCTACAGGTGGTATAAAAAGTGTCAACATGCACTGGTAAAGAGAATTCCTCATTATCAGCTCCTTACACAGATGGAATCACAAGTCTGACTTTTAAAAGTCATTTCATCAATTTCTGGATCTGCCATTTGCTCTAGGTCATGTATAATTGGAAGTCTGGCTTCCACTACAATATTGTCCAATTAATGTTGCTGACACCGCAATCCTTATCATTCACATTAACATCAGAAGTTGTCTAGTTCCACTATTAACAACAGAAGCACTTCTATTTTCCCCATCTCCATTATGAACTATAAAAGGTCTATCTAGTGACTATGCATAATAGATTTGAAATTCAATTTTTCTGTGTAATTTTTTTCATACATTTCAATCTTTTATTTTTTTGCAATCAGTTGCCAAGCACATGTACATTTGATAATGAAATTCAATTCCATAATTTTTGCTTACCCAAATTTATTTTTTTCATAAACTACTGCAGATGACACCTGAATTTTTTTCCTTTGTTAAAATTACATGTTTCTTCCAAGTCTAAACTATAGGTTTCTATTCCTGATCATGATAAGTGTTGCCCCTCAAGATACTTATTCTCCTTTAAAATTTTTTATTTCTTTTTGCTTCTTTAACAATATCCCAGACTGGTTCTCTTTTTCTCTTCCTGACAATTAATTCTCTGCTTGCCTGACTCTTCTTCTTACCATCTAATTTGGATAGCCTATAAAGCTTAGATACTTTGTCTTTTCCTCTTCAACTCAAATGAATTCAATAAACACTTGTTTTCATATCATCAACATGAGCGACTCTGTGCCTTACTGCTACAGAACATCTCATTTCAAATTTATCTTCTGCTACATCCTGACCATGTGACCCTCTTCTAAGTCACAGAAACTTTTAGTTCCCCAGATAATTTATAAAGAACATGCATTACAGAGAAGGTTCTAAGGTGTTTTGATAGAAGATACTCCTTGCTAGGAGCTCCTGATACTGATGAAGTAACATCAAAGATCCAAAGGAATTTTTAAGACATTGTGCTAGCTATCAGAAATGGAGATAAAAATAAAACAATGACTTTCCCTCAATGAGAGATAAATATCATTATTTTTAATAAAAATAATAGTAATAATAATTAACATAAACTTTACTTAGTGCCCTCTATGTGACTGAACACTTTCTGAATATCTAATTTGTGATCTTCATAACAACGTTGGTAAGTAGGTGACATTTTTATCGTTATTTTACACATAAGGAAACTGAGAAAAACAAGGGATAAGTGCTTTGAACAAGGAGAAAGAGTTATTATATGTAAGTGACCAGATTTGACTTCAGACTCCAGACTGAGGACTCTACTGGGGGATATAAAATGTCCACAAATGAGAAAATACATAATATAGATAAATACAATAAAGAAAATATTTTCAATAGAAAAAAGGACTAAAAATTATGAGAATTAGGAAATTTTTTGTGTTGAGATACTTGATTTTGACCTTGAAGGGAATTAAGAAAATAAGAAAAGGCGATATGGAGGGAATACAAACTGAATAAGTCTATGGAACAACTTGCATGAAAACATTAGTAATCTTTCTTTTCAGAAGCCTTACATTCAAATGGTTTTGTTTGTGATCTCTAGTCAATGTACTATAGTGGAATAGTCATTTGATCAAATGACAATAAATATAAAGAGCTCTGTAAATTGTATTAGTTAGCTCTTATTATTATTGCTATCAGCTTGATTTAAAATCAAACTATAATTGTTAGGCCTACTAATATTAGAATTAAATTGATTTAAAATAAAAAGACAGGCTTGAATTCTTTATTTTTGCCAATATTATCTGTATATATTATCTATATAATATCTATATATTTAAGTCAATTTCTTTATCTGTAAAAATGTACACAATATTCATACTAATTGCAGCCCAAGTTCATGTTAAAAGCCTCATAAAGCTTAGAGTACTTTATGTGTCAAATATCCTTATTAAAACTCTACATAGGGGGTGGCTAAGTTACTCAGTGGATAGAGCACGGGTCCTGGAGTCATGAGAACCTGAGTTCAAATTTGACCTCCGACACTTAATAATTACCTAGCTGGGTGTTCGTGGGCAAGTCACTTAACCCCACTGCCTTGCAAAAAAAACAACTCAAAAAAACCCCTCTACATAAACAAAATATATCATCTTTCCTTCTAAAACAATTCTTTATTATCTTTCTTTATTTAATAAGGTACCAACATGTCCCTCTAAACTTCAATATTTCCTATATTTTGTTTCCCAAGTGTAATCTAGCATTTTTCCCCCTTTCAATAATTACTTTAGATCGATGCCTTCCATTTGTACTGCTTTAATCCACACACTGGTTTATTCCTTTGTAGATTAATAGAGAGCTTCCAATCTGATCTCTATGCTTCTAATCTTTTGTTTTTCCCAAATCTTTCCTGAATAAAACCAGAGCAATCTTTAAACATCATTTTTATTGTATTAATGCTCTCTCTCAAGGATCTTTTAAAAAGGACAAAAATTTAAGAATACTTGGAAGACCAAATTACAGCAACTGATATGTGATTTTCTTAATCCATATGGAAAAGAAAAAAATCACAGAAGAAAACTTTTACCTTTAATTTCAGATAAATTTATTATACTTGCTTGAAAATATCTCTAAGTTCTATGCATTTCCACAGATAAGAGAAAATAATCAGAATAAAGTCATAAAATATTTATCCCTCAAATACCATCTACTGTCCATTAAATCAAATTAAAATTCCTTATCTTTGCATCCTTTATAGTATAATTTTATCTAATTTCTCTGATATTATCAGTCATTCCTTAACTCCCACTCTAATATGTAACCCATCATATTGCCATTTTTACTCCTAACTGCATGTTTTTCTGCTAATATTATTTCCCCATTCAAAAATAGATATTCTATAAGGACCATTTACAATCCATCTTTGCCAAAAAACCTAGTCAACCATTTTGACGCTGACAATATTCTTTAACTTTTTATTATAAATTCTGTTGTATTATTCAATAATTATTTACTAAGTTATCTTTAATCTCACTATAAAATCCTTGAATATAGGGGTCACATCATTTGTTTCTTTTCACCATTTCTCTCCCTTACCCCTTATCTTATTATCTATATAGTGCTAGGCACATGGCAGTCATGAAATATTTCTTGAATAAATTACCTGATTGGTATGGGTAACAGGTTATGTTCTTTACAATTTGCTGTTACTTAGTAATAACATGATTTTTATCTATATTCAATCATTTAAGCACATGCATTCATTTGGATTTCACTGTAAGCATTTGTTATTTAAAGTTTTCCAAAAGTGTATTAGCAAATATGATAGCTAGTTGGAAATGTAGGTGCCACTAATAATCTTATAAATAATTAAAATGAAGTTCACTTTGAATCTTCTAAGAGAGAAAAAAAACAGTGAGAGCAGCTTAACATGAAAGAATGATGAACAGCAAATGGAGAAAACATTGACAAGGGAAGTTTGCCAATAAAGCTAAGAGAAAGCCTAAGTAGCCAGCTGTGAGAATAATCCAAATGGCTTAATGAATGCCCTAATTCAAACAAGCTTATTGATGTGGAAGGTATATTGACAAAGCAATTCTAACTATACAATTGCACTGGTGGCATGTATGAACCCAAACTATATTGTGTGGATTAATTAGCTCTCAAAGTAGAGCAAACTACTTAAACTCCTTGATACGTCAGCTCACAAGTTATCACTTCAGGACTCAAAAAGATAAGAAATTTCACTCATGAGCATATTCCTTTCCACAACACAGTTAGTTGCTTATCTCAGTATGCCCACTCATCTTGTGTGAATTTTGTCTATGTTCCATTATTGAATAATTATTACAAAGTTGTTTAAAAGATTAAGAAAGGTCTCCATTGTGTTGCACCCAATATAGCTGATAATATCACAATGTTGTTGTTAATATATATAACGTTCTCTTGGTTCTGCTCACTTCAACCAGCATCAGTTTATGCAAGTCTTTCAAAGTTTTTCTCAAGTTTGGCTGCTTGTAATTTCTTACAGAACTATTTTCAAATACCATAACTTGTTCAACCATTCTCCAATTGATGGACATCCCTTCAATTTCCAGTTCTTTGCCACTGAAAATAAGAGCTGTAATAAATGTTTTTGTATAGGTGGGATCTTTTCTAATTTGTAGTGGTATTGCTGAATCAAAGGGTATGATCAGTTTTATTGTCCTTTAGGCATAGTTCCAGATTGCTCTCCAGAATGGCTGGATAAGCTCACAACTTCGTCAATAATGCAATAGAGTCCCAATTTTCCCACATCCTCTTATCATTGATCATTTTTCTTTATTTGTCATTTTAGCCAATCTGATAGGTAGATGTGAGGTGATGCCTATTTTTAAAATTTGTTTGCTGTTTTAATTTGCTTTTTTCTAATCAAAAACGATTTGGAGCAAATTTTTTCATATGGCTATGGATAATATCAATTTCTTCATCTGAAAATAGCCTGTTCCTATTCATTGACCATTGTAAATTTTGGGAATGACTTATAATATTATAAATTTAATTCAGTTCCCTATATATTTCAGAACTGAGTACTTTATTAGAAACATTAGCTGTGAAAATTGTTTCACAGTTTTCTTCATTCCTTCTAATCTTGGCTGCAATAGTTTTATTTGTGGAAACACTTAATTTACCATAATTAAAATCATCCATTTTTCAATTTGTAATGTTCTCTATCTCTGGTCATAAATTTCATCCCTCTCCATATATCCTACAGAGTATTACTTGTTCTCTCAATTAGTCAATGTTATTATCCTTTATGCGTAAATCTTGTACCCATTTCAACTTTATTTTGATATAGGGTGTGAGATATGGGTATCTAGTTTTTGCTATACTATTTTCCAGTTTTCCCAGTAGATTTTGTCAGTGAGTTCTTATCCCAGAAGCTAGTGTCTATAGGGTTATTATACAATAAATTACTATAGCTCTTTTTAAAAAAATAAATATCCACTCATTTCACTTATATTGTCAGATTTCTTGGCATTCAGATGGGCAAAATAACTCCAAATTATTACTTTAATTTTCTTCTCATTGATGGTGAGTTCACCTTTTTCATTTCTGATACTGTTAATTCTAATACCCCTCTTCCTACTCCTACTCCTTTTTTAAAAAATCACATTAACTAAAGGTTATCTATTTTATTTTTTCACAAAATCAACTCAGTTTGCTTATTGCTTCAATAGTTTTTGTACTTTAAATTTTATTAAGTTCTCCTTTGATTTTTCAGAATTTCTAATTTGGTATTTAGGATTTCAAATTCATTCTTTTTTTAACTTTTTAGTTGCATGTCAAATTCACTGATTTCTTCTTCTATCTCTATTTTTTTTGTTAATATAAGCATTTAAAGATAAAGAAAATTCCTCTAATAAATGTTTTGGCTGAAATTGTTGATGATTTCTATGATTTATTGTTTGGTCCACTCATTCTTTGAAATTAGGCTATTTATTTTCCAATTAATTTTTAGTTTATCTTTCCATGGTCATTTATTAAATTTAATTTTTATTATATCATGAGCTGAATAGGATGCATTTAATATTTCTGCTGTTCTACATTTGATTATGAGGTTTTTGTGCCTTAATAAATGGCAAATTTTGGTATAGATGACATTTTCCACAGAGAAAATAATTCTTCAGTGGTCTATGGCATCAAAATTTTCTAAAATTATATTTACCTTTTTAAATCCCTTCTTGTTTATTTTGTGGTTAGATTCATCCAATTCTGAGAGTAGGAGGTTGAGGACCCCCACTATGTTTTAAATTTTTTTTATTTATTTAAGGCAATGGGATTAAATGACTTGCCCAAGGTCACACAGCTAGGCAATTCAGTGCTGGAGGCTAGATTTGAACTCAGGGCTTCCTGACTTCAGGGCCAGTGCTCTATCCACTATGCCACCTAGCTGCCCACTTTTAATAATTTTGCTGTCTATGTCTCCCTATAACTCATCTAGCTTCTCCTCTAAGAGTTTGGATGCTAGTGTACTTGGTGCCTGTATGTTTATAATGATATTACTTCTTTGTTTATGGTACCTTTTAAAAAATATGTAGTTTCCTTTCTCATCCCCTTTTAATGAAATCTATTGTTGCTTTTGCTTTGTCTAAGATCAGGATTGCTACCGCTGCTTTTTTTTTTTTACTTCATCTGAAGCATAATATATTTTGCTCTAGATTGTTACCATTAGCCTACTTGTATATCTCTGCTTCAAATGTGTTTCTTATAAACAACATATTATAGGATTCTGTTTTTTAATCCACTCTCCACTCTGTTATCCACTTCTATTTTATGGGAGAGTTCATTCTGGTAATATTTGTTGCTTTTTTGTCCTTTGTTATTGAAGAAAAACATTACTTCAGGGAGATGATGCCCATAACAAGCACATGAATTGGATTTGAGTGAAGGGGTGCTGTGCAAGTCTCATTTTCTCCTCCAGAGTCATCTGAGTCCAGTGACCAGATATAGATCAGGAAAACTGAAGGTGCCCAGGATATGACACATTCGGAGTTAAGTGACTTGCCCAAGGTTACACAGTTAATAAGTGTCAAGTGTCTGGGGCTGGATTTGAACTCCCATCCTCCTGACTCCAACACCAGTGCTCTATCCACTTCACCACCTAGCTGCCTTCCAGTCACATTTATAGATAAAATTACTAACTCTATATTATCCTCTATGCCATCATCCCCCATTTGTACTTTTCTCTTTCCTTTCTTTTATCTATCCTAACTAATGTTTTGCTTCTGACTACTGCCTTTGGATCAGTCTTTCTTACTCCTCCCTTTCCTTCTCAATTCCCCCTTTTACTTTTCAATTTAACTTTTATTTTTACTTTAACTTTATCCTATACTTTTACTTTCACCCTCAACTTTATTAGTCTTATCCATTGTTTCCCCTTCCCCACCTTACATCTGTATAGGGTAAGATAAATTTTCAACCCCAATGGGAAATATATGCTATGCCTTCCTTGGGTCAAGTCTTTTGAATTTACAATTTACTTAGTACTCATACTCTCCCTTTCCCTATACTATAATAAGCCTCTGTGTCTGTTCTTGTGGGCCAAGTCTTTTGAGGTTATGATTTATTCAGTGCTCACATTCTCCTTTCTTTCCCTCTACTATAATAGGTCTCTGTGTCTCTTCATAAAGATATTTATTTTCTGATGCCTTCTAGTATAATTCTTTTCATGTCTAGTTTTGTATCCACAACCTCTTTTTATCTATCCTAACAGAAGTACAGTTCTCAAGGATTGATGGATTTATAAGCTTCATTTCCTCATAGTCACTTCATACCCACAGCTTTTGTCCAAGTATACTCCCTTGTATATATACAGTCCTCAAGAACCATAAGTATCACCAAATTATATTCAATTTAAAACCTATTTTCTTTCTAAGTACTCTATAAAAATATTCAGTCCTCATGAACTAAGTATCTTGTAAAGTACAATCATTCAATCATCCATTTATACTCAAATGCTCTAAGTATATACCCTCCAACTGACCCAAAAGAAATGCAACCGTTGAGCTAAAATATCATGTACTCATTTCAAGATCCATTTATACTGACATCCCCTAAGTATAAATCTCCAACTATATTCAACCTTCATGTGCTAAAGCGTCAACTAAAGCATCATCACTTTCATAATCAATCCACATACCTATGCCTCCTCTCTAAATATACTTCCTTTAACTACCTGAGAGAAATACAATTTTCAAGAGTTACATTCCAGTGTAGGAATGTATACAGTTTAATGTTGATTAAAATTTTTCCCCCTCTGTTTACCTTTTTCATACATCTTTTAAATCTTGATTTGAAGATCAAATTTTCTGTTCATTTCTAGTCTTTTTTATCAGATAATTTTGAAAAATCTCTTTCATTGAAAGTTCATCTTTTCCCCCTGAAAGAAGATATTGAACTTTAAAGGGTAGTTAACTCTTTGCTGTAATCCAAGCTCCTTTATCTTTCTGGAATGTCATACTTTAAACACTCAAGTCCCTTAATGTTGAAGCTAATAAGTCCTGAAAAATCCTGTGTTCCCTGGTATTCTTTTTGGCTGCTTGTGGTATTTTCTCCTGTAGTTGAGAATTCTGAAATTTGACTATAATATTCCTTAAATTTTTTATTCTGGGGGTCTCCTATCTGTGGATTGTTTTTGAGAACTATTTTTTTTGTTCTAGTATATATTAGGGCAGTTTTCCATGATAATTTCTTAAAATATATTTCCCAGGCCCTTTTTTGATAGAGGCTTTCAGGTAAGCAATAACTGGTAAATTATCTCCCCTGGATCTATTTTTCCAGGTTGGCTGCTTTCCCTAAGAGACATTTTACATTTTCTTCTTTTTTTTCATTCTATTGGTTGTGTTTGATGGAATTTTTGTGTTTCATAGAGTCATTCATTTTCATTTTTACAATTATAATTTTTAAGGATTTGTTTTCTTCAGTTAGCTTTAATTTCCTTTTCTAGTTTGCTAATTTGAATTTTAAATAAATTATTTTCCTTTTTCAATTGGTAGATTTTACTTCATGATGAGTGATATTCCTTGTCCAGTTTATCATTTTTTGCTGTTAAAGGAGTTGATTTTTTTAGTCAATTTTTCATAATTCTCCTACATGACTCTCATTTCTATTCTCCATTTTCCTTCTTCCTCTCCTTTGTTTTTTTTTTAAATTCTTTTGGAGCTCTTCTAAGAGGTCTTTTTGGATTTGAGGAAAACATTTTGACACCCTATCAGCTTTCTATAGTTAGTCTTTTGTTTGTTCATTTTGATTTTTGTCTTTTCCTCCTGGGGTATTTAAATACTTTTTAAAATGTCTTATCTCACTAGGACAATTCTTAGGTAGTACCTTATACCTATTTTATTGGCTAATAGGAAAGAAGGAGAAAATGACAAATATTAGAAGGGATATAGGGAAATTGAGATATTGATACACTATTGGAGGAGTTATGAAATGATTCAACAATTTTGTAGAGCAGTTTGAAACTCTGCCCAAAATGTTATAAAACTATGTCTATGCTTTGCCCTAGCTGTACTATCAATAGTTCCATATTCCAAAAGAGATGAAATACAGTAAGAAAAGAATCTTCAGGGAGGTGGTTATTGAGTTCTCAGTGGATGAGAATTAGCTGAACAAATTGTAGTATGTGATTGAGACGAAATGCTGTTCTGTTATGAATCATGATGAACAAGATGCTCTCATTAAAAAAAATCTTACATGAGCAGATGCAATGTTAAATGTACCTTATAGAAAATAACAGAAATATTGTAGAATGAACAGTTATGAATGACCTACCTTTTCTCAGTATTTCTTGGATCCCTGAAAACTCTGAATGCTATCCATCCCAAAGACAGAGTTGATTGTGTCTGAATTCTGACTGAAGTGTACTTTTTTCCACTTTATTTTTATTGATGTTTTTCTTTTTTGGGTGTGAGGGATTATGTTTAATTTTACAACATAAATATTATAGTATTATTTTTCAGGGCTACACATTTTAAACAAACACCAAGATACTTGTATTCACAATGTCAGGGAGTAGGATGGGAGGAAGGAAGAGATTTTGGAAATCAAGGTATTGGAAGTAAATCTTGAAATTTGTTTATGCATATAGCTGGGGGAATAAATTTTAAAATAAAAATAAAAAAGAAGCATACTGCACATACTATATAATTTTATGGGGTAATGACAAATGGATATTGCTTATACTGAAAGAGAACTAACCATATCACTAACTCATTATTTAGCTTAGAATTAATTGGAGCTTAAAAGCATAATTCATCAAAGAATTTAAAAGAGGGGTTCCTAGGTGGTGCAAGGGTGGCTAGGATAGCCCAGTGGATAGTGCACCAGCCCTGGAGTCAGGAGGACCTGACTTCCACTCCAGCCTCAGACACTTAATAACTACCTAGCTGTGTGACCTTGAGCAAGCTACTTAATACCATTGCCTTGCAAAAACCGAAAAAAAAATATTAAAAAAAAAACAATCCTTCAGTTGAAATGGTAAAGAACAAAAAAATTGTAAAAGCATGTTGCTATGGAAAAGTTTAAAACATATTTCCTTCAAAACTAATATTTTAGCTAGATGGTGCAGTGGATAGAGCACCTGCCCTGAAGTCAGGAGCACTTCAGTTTAAATCTGGCCTCAGACACTTAATAATTACCTAGCTGTGTGACCTTGGGCAAGTCACTTAACCCAATTGCTTTGTAAAAACAAACAAAAAAACTCCTGATATTTAGCTTTATTTTGTATTCAGTTGGTTCATTAATAATCTATATATGGTGGAGTAAGTAACGCATTAATATTTTTAATTTTTTTGTCCTTTTCTGCATTGCTTTTTTCAATGTCTTTATTCATGAATACTTTTTACCTTGATTAGTACTTTGCATATAATACTATTAGGAATGCAAAAATAATTTGTCCTTTTAGCATTGATTCAGTGGCACAGTGATTATTATACCTTATACAATCTCCTTGACTTAAGTGATTCAGGACCACCAATTTTTTCTTACACCACTTTCCTTAGTGTTGCCAAGGATATTAGGATGGTGGAATTGAATACCTATGATATGACTAGAAAGTCTCCTCATCATTCAAGTATATCCCTTGGTCAAATTCCACAATTTGTCTTTAATATAGAATTGATGGGACTTAATTTTGAGTGATAAATTATCCCCTCATATCCTAAAAGATTTAGTGGGATGGGGAGGAAAAAAAGATGCGATGCTCTGAGAGTTCAAGAGTGGAAGCCATGGAGGGAATCAATATCATGAGAGGTAGTGATATATTAAATGATTTTTAAAAGTGTAATCAATGAAAAAGATTGCATTTATCTTTCCCATTTATATAACTTTATCATTAGAAATTTAAACAATTGACCCATTTTCCTACTCAATGAAATTAAATCTCTTCATCATATCTGAGGGAGGGTCAAATAGATGATCAATTAGTCACTATCTCAGAATCAACTCATCTTCCTGGTAGTTTTAAATTCAACTGAAATTTGTCTTTCTCTTTTTTCTATTTAGCTTAGCTCTGGTATCTGGAATGATAAGAGAAGGCTATTCCATCTCAAAAATGACAATACTTCAAATAAGTGAATAGAATGATTGTCTTCCCTTTTCTTTACTTCTGTAAGCTAAAGATTGCCAATTTCTTCAACCAATTTATATATGACTTGTTCAATGGCATATAGGTAATAAATGTCAAAATGAATCTGGCTTAAAAGGAATAGATCAGAATTATTCCTATTAGTTGATACTATTCTCTTGCTAAGATTTTGTAAGCACTCATACATAATAATGTAATAATACTGTTATTGAGTTTGTCGTCAGTTAAAACATGCTGATATTTTAAAAATAAATTTCTTCTGAACTAAACCTTTCCTATTTAATACTAGTCCAATTGATTTTTAAAAGTTAAAGGAATGATTTTTATATTATATTATATTTTATATTAATTCCTGTTAAATTTTTACCTATTGATTTGGTTTCAGCTATCTCAACTGTTGAGATTATTTTGAATATTGATTGTTTTGTATGAATATTTTATTAATGCAGTTCGTCTATTGTTATCTAATTTATTGAAAGAGAGACAGAGAGAGACAGAGACAGAGAGACAGAGACAGAGATAGAGACAGATAGAATTTTCAATTGAATAAGATCAAGAAAAGTGATTTGTAGTCTCTAATTCTATATTTACCATTAATCCCTAGGTACTATAACAGCAACTCAAGTCAAATATTTTATTAACCCAGGCTTCCTTCTCAGCCATAGCAGACATTTCCCATATATAATGTGCCATAGACATACTTTGTCTTATAATTAACTAATAACAACAATAAATGAATAACTGTTAGCAAATATCAATTGAAACTAGGTAGAAATACCTGTATGTATTTGTGCATATACCAAGAAGCCTGCTTCCCGTCATTTACTGCCTCCACTGTAGTATTAGCCAAACCAGCAATATCGCCACCTGCAAACACCCACGGTTCACTGGTTTGCATAGTCTCTGGATTTATTTCTGGAAGACCCCATCGGTTAAACTTGACGGGATTCATGGCTTCTTTTACTGTAGACAAATGAGAGAAGTGGATGGTCAACATGATATAATAATAATGTGAAAAAACAATTAGAATTGTTATCTGTTTTCAGGTATTTCAAGTACTGTCTATATTGAAGAGGGATCAGACTTGTTTGATTTCATCCAACAGGGCAGAACTAAGAGTAATAGACAGATATTATGAAGGGGCAAATTTGTTCCTAATCTAAAGGAAAATTGCACAACCATCAGAGTTAGAATTCTAGAGTGGAATAGCAGTAATAAGAGATAATGGGCTCTCTCTCACTAGAGATCTTCAAGGAAAAGCTGAAAGATTCCTTATGAGTTGATGTTTATAATTAGAATTGTCGTTCACAATTGATTTAGACTAGATGGCCTACTACAATGGAACTCATTATACTTCCTTCAAAATCCATCCATCCTTTAAACTTCCTTATTTCTGCTGAAGGCACCATCATCCTTTCAGTTACCTAGTTCACAACATTTGAGCTGTTTTTGACTGTTTCCTCTGACTTCCTCTCTCTCATCCCATGTAATCATTTGCAGAATTTTATTGATTCTATTATTCCAAGAGCAAATTTTGAACTCATTTCCTTGTCGCTTATCCAACTTTGATCCTAGTTCAGAACTTCATTACCTTTTCCCTGTACTATTGGAATAATCTCAGAATTAGCTCTCTGATTCCAATATCTCTCATCTATAATTCATTACCCATGCTACTGCCAAATTGATATATCTAAACCATGGAACTTGACTTTATCATCTGTTACTTAAATATTGTTTCTTTCATCCTTCCTGTGTGTAGAATAAAATAACACAGGAAAGCTTTTAAAGACTAAGCTATTCAAGTTTCTATCAGCTTATCTAGATTTATTTCTATTAGTCCTCTTCACATATTTTTCCATTCATGGCAAACCAGTCTGCTACCTATTCTCCACAGAAGATATTCCATTTCTCATCTCTTCCATGACCTTGTAAAATTTTAATTCTGGAATTCTATGTCTGAAATGGACTCCCTCTTCAGTTTCATGACATCAAATCCATAACTTCCTTTAGAGTCCAGTTTAGATGTCATCTCCTACAGGACTTGATCTTTCTTCCTCTTGAAATTATATTGTGTGCACATAAACACACATACATACTTTACATTCATCCATCCATTTGTCTGTCTATATGTCTATCATATCATCTGTTTTTCTACTATATTTTATCCATTCATTCATGTATTAATTTATGTATGTATGTATATATGTATTTTACATACACACCCACACTTATCTGTATATGTTCTTATCTCCAGGAGAATTCAAAATTCCAAATTAGGGGATGTTTCATTGGTACACAATAGGAGTTTAATAAATATTTGTTATTTGTTTGTTTATTCAAAGGTCATATGAGATAACTTCCAACTCTGACAACTTTTGGTTTAGGTGTTCTTTCTCCCCGTACTATCTCAGAGCACTTTCCCCCTTCCTACCTTGCATGGCATATGTATTTATATGTATAGGCATATGTATCATGTATGTGTAGGTACATACCTGCATATTCATAAATGTCAAGCACACATACATCCCTTCTCTACAGTAGAATATAAACTCCTTGTAGAAGAAAATTGTTTGGCAAATCTCATGCTCAGCACAGTTACTTTGACACAGTAAGTTATCAATAAGCATTTATTAAACTGCATTAAATCTGAAGAGTGATCAGACTGTGTCATGAGGTTTCATTTAGGAATGATGGATTTTTAGCTTAAAGAAGAAAAGTGTTGGGGAACAAAATAATAATCATCAACTATCTGAAGAATTTTTATGTTGAAGGAGAGATCAGAGTTTTTCTTCTTGGTTACAGAATACAGAACTAGAATCAATGTTGGAAAGTGGCAGAAGGGTAGGGAAAAATACTGTTAATTCAAGTTGTCCAAAAGTGAATGTGGTTACAATTATCCCTTTCACTGAAGTTTTTGAAGAAATGCCTGGTCAACCTTTTCAGGGACATTGCAGAGAGGTTATCTGTTTAGGTAAAGATATGCGACTATAATCTCTGAGGTCCATTCTAATTCCAATTCTTATTTCTGAAATATTTAATGACATTTTATATCCCCAGTGTACTCAGGATGCACAGAAGTACCCTACAAGTTACAGTTTGGTTACAATGTCATCTTTACCCTCAAAGAAATTAGAATTTTTTTTGCTTAAACAAGTAGCTTTAATAAAAAACACAAAAATGAAAAAGAAATGATTTTTTTACTAGTAAGTCAACATGTTTTTCAATTATATTGCATCAAATAGTATTAGTCATGAATGAGTCTTAGAGATGATCTAGTCTCATTTAATAGATGAGGAAACGAGTACTGACAGGGCAAGATCAAATAGTTAATGGCTGCTTGGACCATGACTAAATTCCAGATCTGCCTAAAAGCAATATAGAGTTTTATCTATTGAATTATAACTATTTTCATGGTAATAGTCTCTAAAAGTATAAAAAAGTAATTTTTATATTTGAGTGGCAATTAAATGATTTAGTACTTAGAGTCCTGCCTATAATCAGGAAGGCTTCATGTCAAATCTAGCTTTTGACACATCCTAGCTGAGTGTCATTGGATAGAATGCTTAACTTCTGTTTGCTTTTATTTCTGCAACTGTAAAATGGGAGTGATAATAGTGCCAATCTATCAGGGTAGATGCGAAGACAATACAAAATTACACCTAACATTTATAGAAATAAGTATTGATATTATTCTCATTTTATTAATCTCATTCTTCTGTTCCTGAGAATGAAACTTGAAATCATTATCAAAAATAAACAGGATATATACTTTTTCCTAGAATTTACATAGCACAACAATTAGTAACTGCGAAAACCTAGGAACCACCTACGGATAAATGACTTTTCAAATTCGGTGCAAAAGAAGGTAAAATGCTTGCGAATAGAGTAACTATTTTATTAAATTTGTATTTGTAGCCCTAGTAGCAGCACTGGAGCTAAGAGATAGTAGGTGCTTAATAATTGATTGAAATATTAATGAAATGGATTAATATAATTCTATAAAGACTTGTAAATTTGAGAAAGACAAAGAAATCTAGAAATATCTTCTTGAATCCATTCAAAGTGGAAAAAGGAAAGGAAAAGAAAAAAAAGAAAAAGAACAATGAGAAGAATGCAGTATACATTATGATGACATAATAGAAAAACTGAAAGTAAATAGATGAATTCATGAAGAATGCTAACGAGGATGTGAAGGGAATAGGTGAAGGGTTTTGTCATGTTATATTTGAGAGAGGGACTGAACATATGATTTCATGGGTGCAAGCAATACTGGATAAGAAAACTCATTCCACTAATGTAGATAGACATTTTCTGTTAATTATAATATTAAAAAGTTGCTGAGATCATCTCAAAGTTAAAGAAATTGACCAACCACTATGAGTCAGAGGCAAGACTTGAAATCATATTTTCATGGTTTCCAGACTAGTTCTCTATCCACTCTGCCACACTGATTTTGCTTTCAAGATTAAGAAATTTAACTGTAAATATTTATTGTTTAGTTGGTTGAATGATAAGAATTATTAAACTTCCATTAAAATATTTAATTTTTTTAAAAGTGATAAAAACAACTTTATGCTCACAGAAATTATAACTTGTCATTTAAAACTCTAAATTTAAGTTAGGTAGATTGTTCCATCACAAAAAATCTGTTGATAACGTTTTTATTTCAGTCTGAGGAGTAAATGAGATTGAATGTATAATAATAATAACAATAATGATAATAACACATGTTTAAAATTATTAAATATTATGAAATTATTTTGTTCTTCCTAAATTACTCAAGAGAATTAGGCCTCCTTTAAATCAACATTTGGAAAACTATTTTGTGACTCCTGTTTTTTCCAGTTTAAGATATATTAAAAGAATTTCAGGAAAAATCTGCCTCAGCTGGATGTAAGTGGAGTATGGCCCAATAATAGCAGGTGTTGGGAAGCCAGCAGAAGACTCTCAGCCACAGTTCAGTTGAACAATCATGATTCCTGGGTCTTGGCACGGGAGACAAGCATAGGCATATATCAACACTCACACCCTTTACTAAGATAAGACCATAATGGGTACAGAATTTAGATATATAAAGGGTGCTACCACAAACCAATTAAGAAAACATGAAACAGTTTATCTTTTAGGTCAAAGAAGAGGGGAGGAGGCGATGATCAAACAAGAGATATAGAACATTATAAAATGTTAAATGCTAAAAGCAAAATTTGGATTTCATTAAATTAAAAAGTTTTTACATACATAAAACCACTGTAATCAAGATTATAGAATGAACATGGCTGGGCATTTCTGATAAAACTCTCTTTGCATATAATTGGAAAAAAAATAAAATTTAAATTAACAAAAGTGATTTGCTATTTCATTGGTTTATAACATATTTCAAGTTATCATAAAGTGAAGGAGAAAAGAAAACAAGGGTTGATCACAAATTCAATGGATTTGCTAGATTAATGAAGTAAAATTATAGCATATATTTTAAAATATATAGCAAACTGAATCATATTTATAAGAATAAAAATCATTCCCCAATTGATAAATAGTCAAAGCATATGAATAGGCAATTTTCAGATGAAGAAACTGAAGCTATCTATAGTCATATAAAATGCTTTAAATTATTATTGTTTAGAGAAATGCAAATTAAAACAATTATGTTGTACTACCTCATACCCATCCAATTGACTAATATGATAAAAAGGAAAATGAAAAATGTTGGAGGGAATGTGGGAAAACTGGGGCATTAATACACTGTTGTTGGAATTGTGAACTGATCCAACCATTCTTGAGAGAAATTTGGAATTATGTTCAAAGGGATATAAAATTATGCACATCCTTTGATCCAGAAATACCACCTCTATGTCTGTATATACCAAAGAGATCAGAAAAAAAGGGGAAATGACTCACATGTACAAAAATATTTATAGCAGCTCTTTTTTGTACTGGCAAAGAGGTTTATTAAATAAACTCACAAAATTAGATTTAAAAGATTGAATTTCCATTCTTTCTGGTACATTTCTTAAGTGATTTTTTTATGTTATTTCAGTCATGTACTATTTTCCTGACTCTGGATTTTTCTTGGCAAATATACTGAAGTAGTTTGCTATTTCCTTCCCGTTTTACAGATGAAAAACCGAAACAATGTTAACTGATTTGCCCAAGGTCATACAGATAGTGTCTGAGGCAAGATTTTAATTCAGGTTTCCCTGATTCCAGACCTGGCACTCTAACCTCTATGTCACCTAATTATCCAATTCATTTAATGTCAATATATAGTATGTCCAATTATGACAAAACAGTGAAATTTTAGCATTGAAAAAGCCATATGTAGCCACTGAAGTAATAGTTCTAGGATCATAGATCTAGAGGTGAAAGGGATGACATAGACCATTTATTAAACCCCTCTTTTGATTTTACAAATATGGGTAAGGAGTATAATTAAAATAATTTGGTCTTTTGATTCCAAATCTATAATATTTCCTGAAACCATACTTTTAAAAAGTGATATTTATATACAACAATTGAATATATATTTTAATTTATCTTTAAGATTCATCTGATCACATCTTAAAGGATATTAATTATTTTATCTGTGTTCTATAATAGATTATTTTAATAATTTACTAACTGAATTTTGTTATGTGTAATAACCTCAAAAAGATCTAACCAACCTCAAGAGGTTCATGGTTCTTCAGTTCACTCTCCTCTTAATAATCACAGTTGTCTCATATTATTACTGAACATTTTCATTAATTAAATTCATAATGAAGGATTATATTCAAAACATTGGTTTTCATATGAACCACAAAAATTAATATATTAAAGTTAAGTTGTCATACATAAATATATATATATATATATGTTTATACTATACACATACAACTTAACTATTTTCTTGTCATTGGAGAAAAAGTGATTATTGTTTTAATTAAGCAGTTATTTATAGAGTATTGTCTTTAATACTAGATACAAAGAATTAAGAATTATGACACTTTTCAAGTCCTCACATAGATTAAAATCTTGTAAGCATATAAATTATAATATAATATATAATTTTATATATAATAAACATCATTTTAAAAAATTAAATAGAATGAAGAAAAACAAAAAGTCTATTTATCATCCATAAGAGAAGATTTTTCCAATAGAGAGGGATAAGAGAATATAATGTGGAGGAATAGCCTTGGAAGATTATTTTTAGATGAGTAAGAATTCAACAGATAAAGGCAGAATATTCCAAGAATAAGGAACACGAAAAAAGGAACAAAGGCAATGAATCATAAGGCATAGTTGGCAGAAATTGATTTGCTTTGCCCCTGAGTGTAGAATGAAAGAGTGGGAGTTAACTAAAGAAGAGACCAGAGAAACAGGATGGCATAAGGGAGCAGAATAATTGAAACAAGTGCTTAATAAATATTTGCTGAATTTAATTGAATTAGAGATTCTTGTATACCAAACAAAAGAATTATTCTGTAAGCCGTAGGGAGCCAATATTTTAAATAAGGGGCAGGTTCAAGATCTAGTGGATAGAGAATGGAATCAGTAAGTGTCATCTTCTTGAGGTCAAATCTCAGCTTAGAGGTGTTTTAGCCTGTGTGACCCTGGGCAAGTCACTTACCCTCTGCCTTAATCTACTGGAGAAGGAAATGATAAACCATTCCAGTATGGTAAACTATTCCAATGGTAAGCCATAACTCCAGAATGGAGCCAGGAAGAGTCATGAAGAAAATAGGAACAAGTTTTTGCATAGAGGAGAGTCATGAACAAATGTATGCACAAATATGGGTGGCAGATTTTCTTTTTTTTATTTTTTACAAGGTGGTGGAATTGGTTGGCCTATCCAAGACCATGGATCTGGGTAGTTGTTGGGTCTCTGGGGGGGGGGGGGGATGTAGGCTCAGGGTCTCCTGGCCCCAAGGGCCAGTGCTCTGTACACTGAGCCACTCAGCTGCCCCACAGTACACTTTTGAAGAGAGACAGAGTGAAAGGAGAGAGAAAATATAATAAATGGGAATGGTGAGCAATAGATGGAGGGAATTACAATCAGCAATAGCAACTGTGGAAAACTATAGACTTGATGGACTTATGATAAAGAATGCAATCCATCCCAGAGACTGAGCTGATGGTATCTGAACACAGAATGGAACATATTTTTTTTTCTCTTTTTTTCACTTCATTTCTCATGAGGATTTTTATTTTTTGGGGGGGAGGGGGTTATGTTTACTCTTACAACAAGACTATTTTAGTAAATTATAAATTAAAATGTAAATTAAAATAAAAAATAAATATAGGTGGTAGAAAGGGTTCAATAGCAGGGTTAAAAAGACCTATTAGAAGCATAATAAAATCTTTCAGGTGATTGAAATGAAGCTAGTATTAGGATATTGATGGTGGGACTTTTTAAAAGGAGACAGATGTGAGACCTTACAAATGTAGCATCTCTAAAACTTCACAAGTGTTTCGATATAATGTCTGAAGAGTAAACAATCATCAAAAGGTCTCGGGTGTAAAGGGGGCATCACTAATAGAAATAGTAACATCTTCTGGAATAATAACTTGAAGGGAAAGATAATGAGTTTAGTTTAGGCTATGTTGATTTTGATGTGGTAGTGGAACTTCCAGGTGACAATATCCAGAATATGGCTAGAAATGTAAGTCAGATATTCAGATTAGAGAGGTCAAGGCTAGGCTATAGATTCAGTAGCCAACTATCTACCTAAGAGAAGAACTTGAAGCTATGCTAGGGAGTGAAAATGTCAAGCAAGCCTAGAGACGAAAGAAGAGTGTTAAGGGGAAAATATTGGGCATCATTTACCATGGGGATTTTGTGAGGAGGTCAAGGAGACACAGGAGAGAAAATAAGGAGCTATTAAAGAAACAAAGAGAGAAGAGAATATCCAATAGTAAGTTTTTGTCAATAGTGTCATATTCTTTAGTTCAACCTTTAGAAAGGTCAAGGAGGATGAGGACTTAGAAACAGCCACTGGATTTGATGTCTATTCCTGCCATTTGAGATTATTTTCAGTAGATTGGTGGAGACAGAAGTCAGATAGCAAGGCCAAGGGGTGGAGGAGAGAGTGGGCAGAGAAAATGAGAGCCCTGTCATCTTCTGGAAATGATCTTTTTATTTTCAGGCAGGTCTGTTTCAAGGATTCAAGTCTCTTATACATTTATTGCTTCATCTCATGGGGAACAGAAAAGAATCAAAGGCAAAGCAATCTATTTCAATGTTCACATTTCAATTCCCTTTTATAATGACATATAATGCTTTATGCCAATAATAACACAGAACATCTTATACCAATACCTGGATCTGGTATTTTATCTTCAAAGCATTTCCCTAAAGGAAATATTTGAAAAGAGTCAGAACAATGCTGCTAATAAAACCAAGGAGACAGTCCAGTGCTGCATAATAATCACTGTCTTGTGAATGAGAAGGCCTGTTTTCAAGTCCCGACTAGCACTAGTCATATGTTTCCACTCTTTCTAAGACTCTGCTATTCTTATCTATTAGATGGAAATGATAATAATTATTGACTTTGAAGTTATTTTATGAAAGTGCTTTGTAAATTGTAAAGCACCATGTAAGTGTGAGTGAGCTATTAATATCAAAATAAGAAATGACACATTGAGTTAGATTTGTATATATTTGGTATTCAAAAGGTGACATCAAGGCATCAATAGAGAAGCAAGGGGTCATCTATGACAGTAACATGTAAAGATAAGGACTCTTGCTTCCAATATCCTTAGATTCCCATGTAACTATAATTTATAAATTTCTCTAAACCTTTTTTTAGAACCTTTTCAATTATATCCCTTTAAGTATTCAACTTTCTGTACCTATTTCCTTCTTAAGTCTATTCTCTCAAAAATGGCTTTGAAATTTAAAAAATGACCTTTATCTATACCTTCATTATTTAGTCACTTTAATATCCATTTCTGGTACCTTCTGAAACTCTACTACGGTTCTTTCTGTTTGCTAAGCTTCAAATAGATGCAAGTTAAACTCAATGATATATCTTCTCTCCTATAATAACTCAGTAGGAATGAAAATGTAAATGTGAAAAATTAATATATACATTTATAAATAAAATATTTGCTTACTATTTCATATGAAGTATTAAAAGAAATATTATTAGGAGTCATGTATAGTTTCCCTACTTATCTAAAAATGTATACACAAAATAGGTCACCAGTAATTATTAGAAAGATGAATCTTCCCATAGAAATTTTACTGCACTTGAGGTGACTGCATAAAACACAAGGCCCTAAGAGTTAGACAGAAATGAAAGTAGAAATGGAAGCCAATAGCACAGTCTCTCCAAATGTAATAATAATGATTCAATCCACATATTCACTGGAGTTTTTAGGCAGTTTTTGAAAGACCTCTGTCTTGCTTAATGTGCACTTGAGGACAAGATTCAAGCTTCCTTCCTTCCCATTGTTTTAATTATCTTAGTATAGATCTACTTAGTTTTAAAATGAAGACATAGTAGAGTAGCTTTACAATAATAATTATTTAATTTTTAAGAACAGGACCTTTTATTCAATCCTAACATAATGCATTAACTATTTTTTTCTTTCTTTCTGAGGTCTAATTGTATTGTGACACCTAAGTTCTTCAATAAAAGCTGCAGCTTAAAATTGCAGAAACTGTCCCTCAGGGACACATCACTAGCAGATGCAGATTGCCAAGGTCAATTAAACTGATGTAGCCCTGCTGTCATATATGTAAAAGAGAAACCTGCTAGCATATGACAAGTATATTTCTCAGTATTTATAAATGAATGTCAAATTTGTTGGATTTTTAGTACATGAGTAGAGACTGATTCTCCAAAAACAATGCAATGATAATCATAACAAAGAAACATTCTCATTGTTCCTTTTGGGTCATTAATAAATTACAGAATTCAACCATGGACATGACTGAAAATTACATTATAATATTTTTAAATGCTAATAACCTCATATTAGCTTTTTCCTTCAATGAACTGACTTCAGGATCTCTCTTTTTTGGAAAGTTATGCAACAGTTTTCTCTGTTTTCTAGTCTCCATATATAGAGGCAAAATAAAGTGAGATGAAAATTGGTATTCTGGAAAAAAGCAGATCAAGAAGAAGGGAAAAACACTAACAACAATGAAAACCTGTGAGAATGGTGAAGATTTCTGCATAACTCTGTGCTCCCCAGTCATATTTCTAATAAGCCATACCATTTTCCTGAATTATAGACTACTCAATATGAGAATATATCTCTATTACTAAAACAAATTTAGAGCCATCTCTTCAAATGAGCATCTTGAGGAGTTGTGTGAGGTCAGGGTTACTCAGTTGGTATGTGTCACAGACAGGGACAAGTTTTTGGGAACATTGAGACCACTACACAATACTACCTTACTTTCATTTGATTGATGATTCCAGAGCTTTCAAATCTAGCTCCTAAATAAAACTTTCCTAATCACATTACCAGTCCTTGCTCATCTCTCTTCCTCCTCTGGTTTTACAATATGAACTCTTTGAGCATTTAAGGTGTATTTTTTGGTTAATTTTATTTTTCCAGCTTTTCATTCTTAATTAGTTATTAACTCCTTAAAGGCATAGAGGATGTTTATGGCTTTTTTGTTCCCAAAGCAATTAATAATTTACATATCTTAGGTACTGAGGAAATGTCTTTGCATTGATTATCAGTCATAAAGCATTTATTAAGGACTTGTGTCAGTCACTGTGCTAAGTGCTGGGGCCACAAAGACAAATATGTAATAGCTCATGACTTCTAAGAAATTGTATGTTATTCATGCCTGTGAGATCATGTACAAATTATTCAACCTCTCAGAGGCCCAAACAAGGCTGCAAGATTATAATTTTTCATATGGGTTGAACTGCCAATCTTCATCTGTGGAGAGAGTTTTCATATGGGACTAATCTATACCAGAAGTGCCAAACTTGGGATTTGCAAAGTGCTCAAATTAAAATGTAATTGGGAAATGTTTAATGAAATAAATATAAATTTAATAGAAAACTTTAAAAATGTACATATAGAAGTGTGTATTATATATGTTCAAAATAAATTTACGGTAATTTGGGACAAGGTGAGGGAGCTAGAAACTGCAAGATCAGAAAATATTTGATATAGAAAGTGGCAGTAGAGTTGATATCTGAAGGAAACAGATCCTAAGAGGGAGACATGATTGATGAAAGGTATGAGGATACATAATGTAAAGCAATAGTAATGGGACCTGTGATAGGATAGTTTAGATTTTCAAATACTTCTAGTAATGTATTTTATTATGATGTTGGAATAGGAGTATGACTCAAAAAATGAAAGGTAAGTAAAAGAGAGGGTGCTATCCTACCTCCTATGAAAAGACAAGTAAAGCTCTGGAGCTGGGAGAAGCCAGCCTGAGCTGATACTGTAGTCCAAACCAAAGCTAAAGGTTCAAGGATTTTTGTTTTCTTTTGCTTTTCTATTCAGAGAGCACAGGGGGATTAGGCGAAATAAGGGACAATGAATAAAGCATTGACTGCTTAGACTGGTGGTAGATCATAAATTGAATGATTATTAGCCTTCACTTAGTCTGGTTATGATTGGCATATGCCTTTATTGTGTTATACATTGTGTTTATGGGTCTAATAATTCCATATCATAATATTAAACTTAGTTGTCATTAGTATATAAAATTCACATATTATATATAGCATTTAAGGCTTGAAAGCATTTTTTTGGATATTATTGTAAACCTCTCTCTTTCTATCAGTCTCTTTCTCCTTCCCTTTTGCTTTCCTTCTCTTCCTCTCCCTCTCTCTTTCACCCACTCTTTTTTGTCTGTTTTTGCATGGCAATGGGGTTAAGTGACTTGCCCCAGATCTCAAAGCTAAGCATTTAAGCATCTGAGGTCGGATTTGAACTCAGATCCTCCTGACTTCTGGGCTGGTACTCTATCCACTGTGCCACCTAGTAGCCCCTATCATCCACTCTTAATAGGATCTCAATCATGAGCTACTCATATGTGCTTTATAATTTAATCCTTGGGTGTAGAATTAAGGTGAATCTTGGACTCTGTCTTTCCTATTAGATTATGAGTCTGATCTCTTGTTTTATACTGTAAATTCAGGTCCCTGAAACACAAAGACCAGGGTTTCCTGAGATTCCATAGTAATAGTTACATCCTATATACATATATACACAGGTAGATATATATATATATATATATATATATATACATATATATATGTATTTGATCACAGAGGTAATAGAGATTCATTGAATTTTAATTAATAAGTTTATAAAAGAATCAGAAATGCATTTTGGGGACAAATCCTATGATAACTATATGCAAGATTGATTGTAAAATATAAAGAATTGAGGCATTCTACTAACGTACCATGTTGCCTGTAGATGTTTCAAATATTTTACATTAATTTCCTTCATTATTTGCACTATTACCATTACTGTAGATTGTTAACTCCTCCAGGGCAAGGATAATTGCTAACTGGGATTTATAAAATACTATTATACTTCTAGGCATAGTTAGGTTCTCATAAATAATTTTAATAAATATCATGAAATAGTAAAAATTTTAAACTTAGTGCTACAAAGTTATTTTATACATCTGAATCAACAAAGGAATTAAAATGAATATTTTGAATATTGTTACTAATGGAACTAAAAAATTACAAAATTGGAATGGAAAAAACTTTAATAAATAATCTCCATTTGCTACACTTAAAGCATATATAAAAACAAATGGAAAAACAGTAGTAAATTATAAAACAATAACAAAATAGTGAATATTAAAAAAATTTTAATTAACAAAACAAATCAAATGGAAAAGATTCCCTAAATAAAGCTTTAAAAGTGAGTCTATGTGTGTTTGACTGCCATGACTAATTATGTATCCATGTAATGTGTGTTCAATTTGGGCTTATTTAAATAGCAGAAATGCTCATTAGCTGCAGTATATCTGTGAAGCTTCAGTAAACAGTTTAATGGTTTTTATGTTTAACCAATTTCATAAGTTCCTGTAATTTTAGCTTTAGCAGCTCATTAATGTTATTTTTGATATCCATCTTACTGACTTTTTTTACTCTGAATTGGCAGTAGGCACTTCAATGAAAACTTAAAACATACAGTAATAATTCATTTAAATAATTTTAGTATATAAGTAAATGCACAATTCTGAAATGCTGTCTTAAATTAGAGCTAAATTCAGATTACCATAAATCAGGGCAGCTCTTAGTTTTAGATGAGGTTGTTAAAATAGTAAATAAACCAAGTATCAGAACATTTGGGGACAGCCTGAATGAACTATATCATCAATGTATCATAATATATATAAATAAAAATGTGAATGGGTAAAAAAAGAAAGGGAAAAATGGGGAAAAAGAACTCATATTAACTAAATTCATATAGGAAAGGGAATGAACTTGTTCTGGGCGAATTTAGCATGAGAATTCAGCAGAAGTAGCAGGTATAATATTCTCAGTTTAAGGATCTCCCTAACAATTAAAGCTTACAACAATAAAAAATGGATAAAATGAAAATTTATGACTTCTCTGTTGCTGGTAGTGGTCTGGGTGATTTGACTAACATATTGGTGCCTCCCAAATCTGAAATGTTAAATTAGACATCTAAAGAAACACCTGGTTTGAGGTAAGTCTTCAATGCTGCATTTTTTTTGTTTTCGCTTTGGTTGTTTGTTTTTAAATAATACAGTATTTTATCTCCCCACCCCCAGTTATATGTAAAGACAATTTTTAACACTCATCTTTAAAACTTTTGCGTTCTAAATGCTCTTCCTTCATCTCTCCCTACCATCCTACCCTCTTCACCCACATTGAGAAGACAAGCAATTCGATAAAGATTATATATATGAAGTCATGCAAAACATTTCCATAATAGTCGTATCTCAAATAAAATAATATCAGGAAGTGAGAGATAAATATACTGGGAGAAATGGAAAGGGTGAGGTGGAATGGGGTATATTAGATCACATAAAAAGTTGCTAGAGAAAGAATTTTACAATGTAGGGAAAGAGGAGGAGGTGAGAGGGGGGAAAATGAAACTTAGTCTCATCAGAATTGTAACAAAGAGGGAATAACACACATTCAGCTGGGAATAGAATTCTATCTTACCCTAAAGGTAAAAAAAGGAAGGGCAGGCAATAAAAGAAGTAGGGGATGGGGTGGGGAATGAAAGAAGGGAGATCAGATTGGAGGAGGTGGTAGTAAGAAGTGAAACACTTTTGAAGAGGGAGTGAAAACATAGAACCCTCTCCCAAAACCTTCCTGAAAAATAGTTAAAACCCCCCAACAACTTAAGGGTTAAATCTGTATTCAAGACACCATCAGTTCTTTCTCTGGGGAGATATAGCATTTTCATCACAAGTCCTTCAGAGTTGTCTTGGATCATTGTGTGCTAAGAATAGCTAAGTTATTCACAGCTGATTGTCTTACAATATTGTTGTTGATGCACAGTATATTTGACTTTTTATTCAGCTCATGTAAATCTCTCCAGGTTCTCTGAGATAATCCTGTCATCATTTCTTATAGCACAATAATATTTCATCACAATCTCATACCACAATTAGTCCAGCCATTCCCTAATTGAAAGGGAATTTACAATTATTTACCCTCAAAAAAGAGTTGTTATAAATATTCTGTATTTATATAGAGGCTTTTCCTTTTTTATGTTTTTATCTTTTTTTGGGATACAGAACTAGTAGTGATATTGCCGGGTCAAAGGAAAGGCATAGTATTATAGGCTTTTGAGTACAGTTCCATATTGTTCTCAAGATCAGATGAATCAGTTCACAACTCTACCAACAATGTTTTAATGTCTTGTTTTTCCCACATTCTCTCTAACATTTATCATTTTTCTTTTAATTCCTATTAGTCTATCTAATAGGTATGAGATAGTATACCAGAATAGTTTTAATTTATATTTCACCAATCAATAATGAGTTAGAACTTAATTTTTTTCAATATGACTATAGAGAATTTTGATTTCATCTGAAAACTTCAAATCTTTTGATCATTTATCATTTAAGGCATGGCTCCTATTTGTCTAAATTTGACAGTTTTCTATATGTTTGAGAAATGACACCTTCACCAGAGAAACCGGTGTCAAAATTTTTTCTAACTTACTAATATTAATTGTATTTCCTTCCATGTTATTTCTCCCCTTTTGTTCCATTTGCTCTCTTTTCACCGTATTCCTCTGAATGTATTTTGCTTCTGATTCTGCTTCTCCAATTTGCCCTCCTTTCTATTAACCCCAACCCTTCTTTTATCCCCTTACCCCTCCTCCTTTCCTGTAGGGGAAATTAGATTTCTGTTCCCAATTGAGTCCATATGTTCTTCCCTCTTCAAGTCAATGATGAAACTAAGGTACACTTTCTTTCCCTCACTTCCACCTCTTCCTCTCCATTATAAAAATATTTTTCTTGCCTCTTTTATGTGATATAATTTACACATTCAACATAGCCCATTTCTCTCTTATCCTCAAATTTAATTTTTTTAAATATCTTCCCTTCATATTCCACTCATAGCTGTGTTCTCTCTCTCTTTCTCTCTCTCACTATCTATATCTATATCTATATCTATATCTATATCTATATCTATATCTATATCTATATCTATATCATCTCTGTCTCTATCTCTATCTCTATCTCTATCTCTATCTCTATCTCTATCTCTATCTCTATCTCTATCTCTATCTACCTCTATCTCTATCTCTATCTCTATCTCTATCTCTATCTCTCTCTATCTCTATCTCTATCTCTATCTCTATCTCTATCTCTATCTCTATCTATCTCTATCTCTATCTCTATCTGTATCTCTATCTCTATCTATACACTTCTTCAAGCTGCCCTAATAATGAAGTTCTTATGACTTAAAATACCACTTTCCCATGTAGCAATGTAAGCAGTTTAAAGTTAAGTACCTTATAATTTCCCTTTCCTGTTTACCTTCTGTTGAGTTTCATATTTGGAAGTCAAATTTTCTATTCACCTGAACTTTTCAACAAGAATGTTAGAAAGTCCTTTATTTCATTGAATGTTCGCTTCCTGACCCCAAAGACTTAAACTCAGTCTTGCTAGTTAGCTGGTTTTTGGTTGTAATCCTAGCTCCTTTGCCCTCTGGAATATCATATTCCAATCCTTTAATGTAGAAGGTGCTAAATCTTGGGTTATCCTGATTATGACTCCAAAATATTTGAATTGTTTCTTCTGGTTACAATATTTTCTACTTGACCTGGGAGCTTAGGAATATGGCTGTATTATTCCTGGGAATTTTCATTTTAAGATCTCTTTCAGGACATGATTGGTGGACTCTTTCAATTTCTATTTTACCCTCTATTTAAAGATTATTATTTCTTGAAAGCTTAGTCTAAACCTCCTTTTTTGATCATAGCTTTCAGGTAGATAAGCAATTTTAAAATCATCTCACCTAGATCTATTTTCCAGGTCCGCTATTTTTCTAATGAGATACTTCACAGTGACTTCTGCTTCATTTCCTTGTTCTTTTGCTTTTGCTTTATTATTTACTTTTCATAATTAATTCTAATTTTTAATGAAATTATTTCTTCAATGAGCTTTTGTGCCTCCTTGTCCAACTGACCAACTCTACTTTTTTAAGGAAGGGTTTTTTCCCTCCTTAGTGAATGCTTGTGCTTTTTTTTCTATTTGAACAGTTCTACCTTTTTAAGGCACTCTTCTACACATTGATATTTTGTACATCTTTTACCCAGTTGTCCTAGTCTCCTTTTTTATTTTATTTATTTTTTATTTTAGGGTTTTTTTTCCTGCAAGGCATTGGGGTTAAAATGCTTATTTTTTATTTTTATTTATTTAATTTATTTTTAGTTTTTTCAAGGCAATGGGGTTAAGTGGCTTGCCCAAGGCCATACAGCTAGATAATTATTAAGTATCTGAGGTCAGCTTTGAACTCAGGTACACCTGACTCCAGGGCCAGTGCTCTATCCACTGCGCCACCTAGCTACCCCTCCTAGTCTACTTTTTAAGAGATTATTTTCTTCAGTATTTTTGTGTCTCCTTTGCCAATGTATTTTCTCTTTTTCATAATTTTCCTGTATCACTCCCATTTCTTTTCCACTTTTTCCTACCTCTCATATTTTGAGTTCTTCCATGGCCTGAGAAAAAAAATTGTATTTTTCTTGGAAGCTTTGACTTTTGTTATTTTCTTCTGGCTGTGTATTTTGATTTTCCTTGTCAGCACAGTAATTTTCTATGGTCAATTTTTTCTGTTTTTTTTTATTTTACAAGCCTGTCATTTTATTTTTAACTCTTGGTTAAAGGGGTGGGGCTCCTCTTCTAGGGTAGAGCATATATAGTCTCAATCTTCAGGGATTTTGTGCAGCTTTTTTCAGAGATACTTCTAGAGACTCATGTTTTCAGTTCATCCAAGATGGTATGATCCAAGGAGAGGTGTTTACACATTTCCTGTCTATGCTGTGGTCTGTGATTGACTACAAGCACTCTTTTTTTTGCCCTGGAACCATGAGGAGAGTCTGTGGTTGGAAGCTCTGGTGTGTTAATAGTCTTTCTCATCATGGATCTGTCATCTAGGACTATGACACAAATATGGTTATAGGAAAAGAAACAGATTCATTCCCCAGGTGCCAACAAAGAGACTCCTTCTGGGCCAGAATGTGCTGTCAAGGCCTGCACTGGATAGAGCTCCTCTAACAATTGATGCAACAAAACTTTCCTGAAGACCTTTTAAGGTTTCTTAGACTAGAAGATTGTGTCACTCCAAATTTTGTGAGTTTTGTTGCTCTAGATTAGCGTCATTATATAAAGGTAATTGGAAGATTTTGAAGGAAAGTTTGGGTGAGTCCCTGCCTTTATTCTGCCATCTTGACTTCACTGCTGCATTTTGTTTTACTGTGTGAAATATATTTATAAATTTAAAAACTTGATATTGTGCAATGTTTACCTCAATCACTTATCTGAATATAGAAACTTAGCTTGTTATAAAATGGAAGCTAATTTCTTCCTGTTCATTTCTCATGTTTAGACCATTAAGATTTTATAGTGATAAGAAAACAAACATGTGTTCCTTTTAAGATGTGTGTTGCCCAGAGTTGCTTGTCCCTCTCACGGAAGAAATCTTTTGCAAAGTCTAAAAACAGAGGAAAGATTGCCTTTTGATAATGAAGACCAAAAATGCTCTTATTTACAAATGACTAGGCTAATTACACTAAGCTTTGGACACATATGAAAATTTCCCAAGTGAAATCCTTAGTACTGAAAAAAAAATCAGGCAATTAAAAAAATCTGATCTATCCAATAATACCTTAAAGATGAAGTAGATTAAATGCATGTAATTTATTTCACTAAATGTGATTGAATGGCAATTTAGTATTATACATACATACATGCACTCATATATATGTATATATATACATATATATATATAAATAATTAGCTTATTTAGCAAAATATTTGACTCAGAAAAAGAATGCAGCCTTACAGCCTTCCTTCAAATCAAAAGTCTCTAACACATATTTTAAAGAGGGAGAATGCTTTTTTTCCAATAACCTTCAGAATATCAACATATTATGGGTACTCCAGATTAGGAAGGATATTGATGAGTTTGAGACTATTCAAAGGAGAGCAAAGCAATTAAGGTGAGAAGCTTGGGGAAAATTTAATTACAAATGAAAATTTTAAAGTGCCATATTATTTCTCAATATATCTATAAATTATACTAATATTTTCTTTCTTTTTTTATTTTTCTTTATTTACACATTACTAAAATATTCTTATTTAAGAATAAATATAATACCCCATCCAAAACAAAAATATAAAACCTCATGAGAAATTAAGTAAAAGAAAGAGAAAAAAATGTGGTTCAGTCTGTGTTCTGATACCATCAGCTCTGTCTCAGGTGGATCACTTTCTTTATCATAAATCCATCATAGAAGTTACTTCCATATTTTTCCACAGTTGCTGCTGCTGATTGTAATTCCCTCCATCCATTCCTCCCCACTGCCATCTATTGTATTTTCTCTCTCTTTTCACTCTGTCCCTCTTCAAAAATGTTCTTTGGGGCAGCTGAGTGTCTCAGCACACAGAGCACTGGCCCCGGGGCTGAGTCCTCAAGCCCACATCCTACCCTGGAGACCTAGAAACCTAGTCCCTTGGTACTGGACAGACCACCCGATCCCAGCACCTTCTAAAAAATATATTATATCTGGCTATCCTCTTCTATGATCTACCCTCTCCTCTATCACCCACATCCCTTCCTCCCCTCCCCCATCTCCCTTCTCTCCCTTTTCTTCTAAATGTCTATATCCCATTGAGTGTGTATGTTGTTTCCTCTCTGAGACATTTCTGGCAAGAATGAAGGCTCCCTCATTACCCCTTGACTTTCCAACTTCCATTCAATTGGGAAAGCTGCATGAAATGTCTTTTACATGAAATACCTTAGCCTATTCTTTCTCTCCTTTCTCTTACTCCCAGCAAATTTCCCTCTCACCCATTTGCTCCATTTTTACATGATAATATATCTTCTAATTTATCTCTTTCTTGTTCCCCCTCTATAAAAACTCCTTCTACCTGCTCTATCAAATGAGAAGGTTCATATCGGTATTATCAGTATCATTTTTCCATATGGGAATACATGCAGTTCATCATCATTAAGTCCCTCATAATTTACCCTTCTCATACACTCTATATGCTTTACCTGAGTCCTGTACTTGAAGGTCAAACTTTCTGTTCAGCTCTGGTCATTTCAATAGGAACATTTGAAATTCCCCTCTTTCATGGAAAGTTCATCTTTTCTCCTGGAAGAGGATGTTCAGTTTTGATGGATAGTTGATTCTTGGTTGTTTTCTAAGCTCTTTTACCTTCTGGAATATTATATCCCAAGCCTTATGAGTCCTTAATGTACTTGCTGCTAAGTCCTATGTGATACTGACTGCAGCTCCATGATATTTGAATTGTGTCCTTCTGTCTGCTTTTAATATTTTCTCTTTGACTTAGGAGCTTTGGTAATTGGCTATAATATTCTTGGGGATTATTTTTTTGGATCTCTTTCTGGGTGAGATTGGTGGGTTCTCTCAATTTCTATTTTGCCTTATGCTTCTGGATTCCTAGGCAATTTTCCTGTAGAAATTCTTTAGAAATGAGGTCAAGGGTCTTTTCCTGATCATGACTTTCAGGTAGTCCAATAATTTTTAAATTATCTTTCTAGATCTGTTTTCCAGATCAGTTTTTTTTTTTCAATGAAATATATCCCATTTTCTTCTATTTTTTCACTTTTTTGGTGTTGAATTATTTTGTCTTGAGTTCTGGCAAAATCATCAGCTAACTTTAGCTCTATTCTACATCTTAAAGATTTGTTTTCCTCAGAGACCTTTCTTATCTCCTTTTCCATCGGGCCAGTTCTGCTTTTCAAAGCATTCTTCTCCTCAATAACTTTTTGAACTGTTTTATCCATTTGACCTAATCTGATTTTAACATGTTATTTTCTTCAGCATTTTTTTGAATCTTCTTGACTAAGCTGCTGACTTTGTTTTCATGTTTTTCTTTGCATCTCATTTCTTTTCTCAATTTTTCCTTCTATCTCCCATAATTGATTTTCAAAATCTTTTTTGAGCTCTGTCATAGCCTGAGCTCAACTTCTCGATTTCTTGGAGATTTTAGATGCAGAAGCTTAGACTTTCTCATCTTCTGATTGTGTGGTTTGGTCTTCCATGGGACCAAAATAATTGCCTGTGGTCAAGTTCCTTTTTACTGTTTATTCATTTTCCCAAATTTTGCCTGGTTTTGGGGTGCTTCCTGAACTTTGAGTATCATTGGGACACCCTCCCCCCCCAAGGACCTCAGTGCTCTCCTCGTCTGTGAATGACCACAAGCTCACTCCTCTGCCCCAGAGACTGTGAGTGGGGAGTCCCTGCTCTATGGGGGGGGGGCCTAGACTGTGACCAACACTAACTTTTTCAGGCATCTTTGTTAATGTAAATTTTTAATAAATGTTTAAACAATACATAGGTTTTGTATAGGCTATAACATACTTATATTATATATGCATTATATATTATATATATTATATATTATATATGCATACATATATGTCTTTGAATATATTCTATTTAGACTCTTGTTTAAACTCAGGTACAGAACTCAGCAACTTCTAGCAAGGAAGACATACATTTTAGTGAAATATAGTGACAAAAAATGAAGTAAGCGAAATATACTTCATGTCATAAGACAAAGAAGGCTTTGGCAGCAATTAATGTAGTCATCAATAAAATAACTATCTGAGTCATAATTCATAATCTTGTAGTTTTTAATATGTACTTAGGGAAAGTCTCAAGTTAATAAAATACAAATAGCTGTCGTCATGTATTGAAAGGTTGCCATGAAGAAGAGAGATTAGATTTGTCCTGCTTAGCTCCAGAGAATAGAAAAAGGAATAATAGATAAAAGTTTCAGAGAGGAAGATTTTATCTTGATGCAAGAAAATACTTACTAGCAATTAGAACTGTCCAAAAGTGTGATGGGCTGCCAATGGAAATAATACATTTCCATAATTGGGGATCTTCAGAGTGACCATTTAAAGAAGTTACTGGTGAGGTATGAGTTACACTGAAGAAACCTGGATGTCCCTTGGAACTCTCTGATTTTGAAAAATAGTCTGAAATATGCACAGATTAAGGCTTAGGGAAAATGCTACAAGGAAGTTTTGTCTATTTAGCAGGCTTGTGATTAATACAGTATATATATATATATATATATATATATATATATATATATATATATATATATATATGTGTGTGCATAGACAAACTGTCTCTGTATATAATTATCTATCATCTATCTATCTATTTATCTATCTATCTACATAGATTTAGGTATGTATAGGTATATAGTGGAATAATATAGTTTAAAAAGGAACAAAAAGAACAAAAGAAGTGACCTGGCTCTGCATATTCAGAGGCTTTTAACAATGAGGAAGTCAATTTGTTGACCTCAATTATTAAAAAAAATGAATTTCTTATTTTTTTAAAAAATGAGTGTATATGCACATATTTGTAAATATATGCATTATATATGTGACATGTCATACAATGAAACATGTACATGTAAATACCTATTCTTCTTCAAAGACTTATTGAGAGGAAAGTTTAGAATTCTATGTAAATCGGAGATATTATTAGTGTCTTATATGAGCATAATATTTCATTTATGAAAAAATGCATTTTCCCATTTCTATATTGTTCCTCACATGAAACCCTTTAAATACCATTTTTCTGTATTTCTCCCTAGTTAAGTGTATGGGAAGAGCATATAAAAATCTTTGATTTGGTGGCAAACTATTGCTTTCTCAACTGTCTCACGGTAAGGATGGATTTGATATCAACCACTAGTGAAATCTGGCAAATAAAGATAAGCAGAGCCTTTGAATGGAGATATCCGCTAGGGAAACAAATCTATTCTTATGCAGTTATTAGGGAAAGTAAAATAATTATAGAAATAGTGTGCTATGCTCCAAACACATCTACTGCAGTCATTAAGTGTTATAATGCTGGATTTAAAATAGCTTTCAAAGCTGCTATCCGTTTTCCCCCCTTTTAAACAATCCCAAAGAAAACTTGGGCAATATTTCCATTACTATTAATGTGAGTTCAACAAAAAGTTATTTCCATAAGGATTTGCTACTCTATCAACTTTTTATGCATAGTATTTTTTTTTTACAGAAAGTAAAGTAACACATCATGAACAAAAGCCATTCTCATTGAGAAAACATACAAACATACACATTCACACATGGGACAAAACAATAAACAACCCTGTGTACAATAATACCATTAGCAAAATGTTTCTTACATTAAAAATACAGGTTAAAAGAAGCAATTAATGAGCAAGACTGATTGTCAACTCTAAGAGTTGCACAGAATGTAGTCCATGTCATATTACCTAAATATAAATATAACAAAGAGCAGAAAGGAAGGAACAAATTTGTAACATGACTTAATAGGTAATACAGTTCCTTGGAATCAGTAATGCCTGGAACTTAAAAAAGCAGGAACCATATCTCATGACTCCAGGGGACACATAGCAACACAAATTCTGGGTGGATTGAAAAGACTAGCACAATTGGAATTAGAAACTTAGAGATTGAATCTCAACTCTCTCCTACAATCTTCCTTGATTTTTCTTTAATTTTGCTAGAGTTTTAAATTTAGATATTATAAACACATTACACACCTCCTCTCCCTTTACAGACCTTTCTTTTATGACAAGGTCAAACATTTTGGGAAAACTATGAATATGCTGACATCATATTAAAGTGCTTGCATAATTTCACATCTGTAGCATCTCCATCCCTATTGCAAAATTGATTTCCCCTCCCCCCTTTAGAAGGGAGAAAGCATTGTACTTAGAAGTTAGAATACCTAACTTTATAATCTCAACTGAAAAAAAATTGTAAGAAGAACTAAATTTCTTGCACCAAAAATGGATAGGTAAGCAAAGTGAATTTCTTCATTGTATACATACATACATACATACATACATAAATGCATATTTATTCATGCATAATACAAAAAATATACATACATGTATGCAGACATGTGCATTTATAAGTCTCAGTCCACTATAAATCACGAGTTATCACTTCTTTGTCGGAAGGCACATAGTAGATTTAATCATCAGTCATCTGGAATCAGAGGTGATCATTGTATTGATCATCATTTTTTATAGGTTTTAAAGTTTTCATTACAATTTTCTTGTTAGTATATGAATTGGTTCTGTTCATTTCACTCTTTATTAGTTTGAAATGTCTTCAAAACTGTTTTTGTAGTATTGGTGCTTATCTGTTCTTATTACTCGTGTGTGTGTGTGTGTGTGTGTGTGTGTATATATATATATATATATATACACACACACACACATATATATATATATGTATAATATCAGTTTTTTTCATGATTCTTTGGAATCACCAATTCCTCCTTTCTTATAGCACAATAGTATTAATGCACAATATGCATATACCATACAGAAAAGAAAAGTGAAATTCTCATCAGTTTCCCCATGGGAAAATTAGAGATTATAGATTGCCATAGACATTTTAAGTAGAAGGGGACTTAGTTGACAATCGTGTCTGAAATGTTCTCCCCATACAACTATCTCCAAGAATCTTGGCATGTCTTGCTCCATTCAAGGCTTGACTCAATTGACTCTCAATTCCCTACCTAGCTGTTGAGCTTCACCACTCCAAAATTACATTGTATTTTATTTGTATATTGCCTTACTCTCATCCTGTAGAATACAAACTACTTGAGTTAATGGAAAAGGGAAAATAGGAGGTGAGATCTTCTTTTCAATACTGTCATTATATTCCCAGTGTCCATTTCAGAATGTTTTACACAGAAGAAATCATTTAAAGACATGTTAACCTAAATTGAGTTATCAATTCCATCCATCGTAATATTTTATAGATGAAGAAACTAAGGTCATAACAGGTTAAATACTTTGATCATGTTCCAGTACATTTAAGAAGCCCTGGACTTGAGAGTTAGAAGACCAGAATTTAACCCTCCCTCTACCATTCAATATTAATGTAACCTTTGTCAACTCAATGCACCTCTATGGTTTCTGTCTCCTCATATATAAATGTATACACACAAAATTAGAATTCCCTATATGACTGTATTCCCATGAGGAAAAATAATAGTCTATAATTTTATAATTTTTCTTAATGCTTGAAAAATGATTAGTTAATGCATTTCCAGGTGCAACAATGCTACCTGTGTGATCTTGTAAAACTCTACTAACCTCCTAGATATGACCTTGATGTCTCTCTCAGGCTCTTCATGCTCTAATCTGTGATCATATCATCTTGTTATATCTAACAATGTAGGGATGAAGAAAGGTAACACAAAACAAAATTATATTTCGGGGCATGTTAGGTCATTATAGACTTAGCAAAAGAATTATGACTTCTTATCCAATAGACCTGTGCTTAACTTAAAATTCTATCAGTGAATTTTTATGGAATGCATGAATAAATGAATAAATGCATGAATGGGTATTTATAACTCCATGTATACTTTTCTTCAGTCAATAGTGTTTACTTTGTTTTATGTCTTTCTAACAGTGATAATTTTTATTAGGAGAGTAATCATTGCCATGACAATAACTACATGTAGATTTTGTCCATCCTAGAAACTTTTGTGGGAAATATTTTCTCTTAAAAATGCACCAATCTGCAAAACTCTGACCCTATAATTTTTTAATCTCAGGCTCTACTACTCCCCTTTATTATTTTTTTGTAATACAGAAAAGGAATTACATGAGTTGAAAAACCATAAAACTAAAGCCTCTTATTCAAAGAAAATTTTGCTGCATTTTAATTTGGCATCAATAGATTTGTGATATGTTTTCTTCTTAGAAAATAGGACACTGCAGCTGTATAGCAGGCAATTTTATAATTTATAAATATTGTTTAGTATCTATCAGAAAACTAACACAGTAGCATGTTAATAAGAGACTACGTAGAGCAGATACAATATTTACATTGTCTTTAGGTATTAGGTAAGATTCTAAGTTTCATGGAAACCTCACCACATGCCACACCCCCTAAATCTTTTCCTTACTCCTCCCTTACTTCAATTCAAAAAAAACAGAGGAGGGAAGGAAGAAAGGAAGAACAGGGGAGAAAAGGAGGGAGGAAGAAAGAGAGAGAGAGAGAGAGAGAGAGAGAGAGAGAGAGAGAGAGAGAGAGAAATGAAAGAAAGAAAGAAAACGAACAGACATGGAAAGAAGTTAAGAAAAAAAAAGAAAAAAACAAAGAAACAAGGAAAGAAGTTAAGAAAGAAGGAAAGAAGTTAAGAAAGAAGAACAGATACAATGCTTATTATCCTTAGGTGTTAGATAAAATTTTAAGTTTCATGGAAAACCTCACAACATGCCACCCTCTTAAATCTAAAAGAAAGAAAGTTTAGTCTAAATAAATAATTTAAATAATTGTATATATATATACATATATATATGTATATATATATATATATATATATATATATATATATATATATATATAACAAACTGCAATTTCCCTTAAAGCTGTCATGGTCATCTTTCTCAGGCTTGTGTAACTGACTATTTCAGATGGTGACTGAGCTTCCCAAACAAGACAGAATCATGTAAAATTAATCCAGAGAGCAATAGTTTTTCTCACTATGGAAACCTGTTAAACCTGAAGATGATATGGGCAAAAACCCCATGAGACTTTTCAAAAAAAGTTTTCCAAGGGCATTCTAACATTAAGAACTGAAGGGTTTTAGAGTCTCACTCGCCTCTCACTTACAAAGTGCCCCATAGAACTAATTGCAGTTAACACCATCAATAGAATAAGTTGCTGATGGGTATATTAAAAATTCAGAAATGACTGTGCTTTGGGTTTCCTAATCCCTAGTGAAATTAGCAGAAAAACCTGTGTAGATGCTTAAGAAATTTCATGAGAGGTCTTCCCAAGAGAAGAAATCATACATTGCCAGGTTTTGTCCTCAGAGTCCAATCACCTGAGAGTTTACTCTTCCAAGTGACACAGTAAGACCTCATGCTGAATCACTATTAGCACTGTCATCAGTCCTGTTTTCCCTTGCCTGCCAAAGTACAGTCTGCCTTACATTTATTGTGCCATGGCAGATTTTTTTTAAAGAAAAATGACTTATTAATTGAAGGGTAAAATTTTCTCCAAAGATTTCTTTATTTCAACCCCTTTTAAATATAAGAACTTTTATTTATATCTTGCAGGAAATGTTGGATATTTTGTTTCTGCTATTTTTAAAGTTTTTTCCAATTTAAATGACAGAAAAATTTATAATAGAAATTTTTAATTTAATAAAGATTTTCCTACAACTTGAATTGACTGAGGCAGTTTAATATAGTGAATAAATCTCTTGAAGATAATTAGAATAACTTTGGTTCTATTCTTATACATGTCCTGACTCTGGCATGCTGGGAAAACAGCTATCCATTCTTTGTACCTCATTTTCTTTTTCTGTAAAATGAGAGGAGTAGACTCAATGGCATTTAACGTCCCTTCTAGGTCTCTGTCTAACAATTAGATTTTTCTTAGGGAAAAAATATGCACATTCACTGCTCTTCTCCTCTGTATATACTGGAAGTAAAAGTCCAATGTAATTATCTAACAATCTCTCTGGCAAGCCCTCTTTGAGGGCTTTATATCCCTAGTGTGGCACCTTGAACTGAGCAGGCATTTACTAAATGCATGTTGATCAATTGGCTTCACATATTTGCATGTATTTCTGTATCATAAAAAATGTATGATCAAAACCCATTGTTGATTTTGGAAATCACCTTGGAGGTGATATCCAAGTCCCTCCTTTTATAAAGGGTGGTACTGAGGTCTGGAAATGTTGTAATTGCCCAAACTTATATAGATAGTAATTAGCAAATTTAGGATCGAAATTCAAGTGCCAAGAACTCAATTCAATATTTTTTTTCCAGTGCACCATCCTGTTTCCATCACTTAAGTGAACTTTAATCACAGCACAGGTATAATTTAAAAAGTGACAAATTACTCTGAGCAATAAATAGCTGTCACCAAGTCATGTACTTTACCTAAACAGATACTATGAGGTCAATCTTAAGTCTTTATTCAGCAAATAGCATTTAAAATTGGGTAATTAATGAGACAACAAAAATATGCTGAGAGTAGCATGAAATGGCAATGGATAATGGATGGAGGAGGTAAAGTATCAGCATGGAGATATTTTAGGATAAAGGCTCATATTTTAGAATAAAATGCTCTATGCCCTCAATACTTTCTAAGGACATCACTTTATTATGCTCCGGTAGAATAATTGCTCCTATAATCTGAAAATAATAAGATTTAGGGGATCATTAAGTCAGATCCTCTTGATTTAAAAAAAAGTATTGATGCTTTATAGGTTTCTGTATATATTACTAACTTTTGTACTCCAGCATGTCTTCCCCAGTAATAAAGAGGGGAGGAAAAAGGTTAAGCAAAAATAACTAATGAACTGAAGGCATATGAAACACTCAACTCATGGGACCCTCCTCCAACTTGCAAGGAAAGAGAAGTGTATTTCCCTATCTCTTCTCAAGAGCCAAGTATTCATATAGTTTCATTAATACTCTATTTTAAATATGAAAACCTGAGACCTAGAGAGACAAAATTGACTTTTCACAGCTGGTAGAGGTAAAAAATATATATTTATTTTAATTTCCTTAAAATGAAAATAATAGCATCTATTAATCAAGACTTTAAGCATAATTTTGGTGAAAGTATATGTATCAGATAACATAAAATTCACCTATATAGATTTAGTGTTGGGGACTTCTGGGGTGGAGAGTTTATGATGAGCTCATAACCACATTGTGAATTTGGGATAATGAGTTAATCATTCTAGGTTTTAATTCTTTTATCCATAAAATGAAGAAATAGGAGACCATTTCCAAAGTCTCTTTGACCTTAACAAAATGGGATTAGATTATATTTTCTAGGCATTATAGTTATGATAGATAGATAGATAAATGGATGAAGGATGACTAGATAGTTATTTATGAGCCAGAAACAGAGTGAGAAAGAAGATAAATATGACTTTTTGTCCTCAAGTGTCTTCCATTATTTTATTCAGATAATCAAATTTTACCTTTACTTAGAAATAGATGTCTAAGCATTGATTTAATGGATGGACACACACACACACACACACACACACACACACACACACACACACACACACATATATACACATATTCTATTCAGAGATAATTGCCAAGACCATCTATGAAGACTTGGAAAGATTGTGATGTGCACTAATGAGGAAAATGTTCACAACTACAAAAATCACAAAAGGCTTGAAAAAGTTTTAGTGCATGTATACTGATTTCACAGTTTTCAGGAAAGCCTTAAATACATATACATACATATATGATTAATTTTTAGTCTATCATTCTTCAATAACATTCTAAGTTAGACTGCTTAAGTATTATATTTCCCAACATGCAAGTTAGGAATCTGAGTAAAAGTTAGGTGACATGACTTGTTTACATAACTTGTTTACATGCCTCAGTTATATAACAAAATATAAGTACCAGACTAGGTACTTAACAAAAACTTGTTCAATTTATTATATAAATTTACTAAGCTTTAAATAAACAAAATAAATATATTATCAGTTGATGAGGCATGTTTCAGCTTTGCAATCAAACATTTGAAACTCTACAAATAACTTCTAGGTCCCTGTTATTTGTCAAACAATACAAAAGGGAATGCAAAGATAGACATAAATAATATAGATCCTGCTTGGAAGTAGCTTAAAATCCAATAAAATAGAAAGAATTAGAAGCAAATAATGGAATCAAAGAAGTTATTTTGAAAATTCACTCATCTGAAATAGCTCATTCCCCAGGAATGCTGGATAAATGAGACATCAATTTGCATTTATTCTTATGGCATGAGAAAATAATTTTCTTGTTTACAAAGCAAATCTCATCTTGACAACATGAAGGTATTATTTAAACATAACAACATTATCATGGAATGTTAATAGTCCTTTTCTACAACTAACAGTTAATAAAATCTCCCTTTTACTTCACAAATCATACCATTTCAAAGTCAAAGAAAAATGACGAAAGAATTATCTTAACACAATTTTCCTTTTTTAAATCTACAATTTTAACAAGTGACCCTTCTCCAATATATCCATCACTATCTAGCCACGCTTTCCTGTCTTGATTCTGTTTGATTCTTCTCCCTTCCTTTCCAAAAGTCCTACACTGGGGTATATCCAAAGTCCTTAGCCATCTTCTAGATTTCTTGACACTCTATGGATATGAAAGGAGCATACACTTTCATTAATGGAACTAATCTTCACAAAAATCACCCATATCCATACATCATATATATATATATATATATATATATATATATATATTAGTATATTAGTTATGGCATAACTACAAAAGTATAAGACTAAGACTAATTATGATTGCATGACTTATAGAACCAATTATGATTGATAATATTTCCTGTAAAATTATGTATATATGTATAATATACAATATAAACAGCAAGAACTATACAACACTATATAATAATAAAATTTTCAATCATATCAATAGTCAAATATTCCCAAGGTTCCATATGAAAGAGAAGAATTTATTTGGGAATATAAATGGATTTTTAAAAATAAATTAGAATACCTACTGTCGTCCAGAAAATTCTTAATGACATCATACTAGGTAGGAAATAGATAAATGAAATTTAAAGTATGTCTCTGTTCTGTGTGATAAACATAGAACAACTAAAGAGCAACAGCAAGATTCCTAAGGAAGTTTTATATTTGTTATTTAATTTTATAATCTTTCACAAATGCTGTAGAAAATCTAACAAGCAAGAAATTTTATTGATTTTTTGAGGGGGGGGTTGCAAAGAAATGGTATTAACTGACTTGTCTAAGGTCATACAGCTAGATAATTATAAAGTGTGTGAGAACGGATTTGAATTCAGGTCCTCCTGACTCCAAAATTGATGTTCTATCCACTGCATCACTTAGCTGCCCTCAACCAAGAATTTTAGAGTTTATTTTTTAAATGCCAGATAAAATGAACAAAATGGTATAAATATTATATGTGTTTGAGATTATGTATGATTTTAATCACCAGATTAAATCACCTTCTTTATTCTCATAAAAGACTTCAAAAACTTCTTTATGAGGTCCCTATTTTCATTCTCTTTCATCCTTGCAGATCATATCATGAGACACTTTATTCTACCACAAGCCAGTAATATAATTCACATTTGACAATTAAAATGTGGTTTTAGGAGTCTCTATACACCTGAAGTGTGAAATGTGTAATGTGTAATATGCTCTAATATGTAGAATGCACCTATGCCAAAGATAGATAACCCCAAAAGAATACCAAGATAAGAGAGAATTCAGCACATTGCAATTTTTTTTTCTTGGATTAAGAAAACTGAGTACCTAATCTAGATTTTTTTAGGGAGGACAAAAAACTTTGGATTCATTCATTTAGGACCATATGAGGCAATTGTTTGTTCAAATAATTCATCTGAGGTGCCAAATCCTACACTAGATCCAATATCCTGTGAAATTACTTAATATGTATTCGTGTTCATATCATTTTTCTTCCAGTAGAATGGAGACACCTGGAAGGAAGGCATCTACTTCTTATGGTTTTACAATCTATAAAGTCTTAAAGCTGGTAAATGTTTTGTTGTTATTCAGTCATTTAAGTCAACTCTTTGCAACTCCATTTGAGGTTTTCTTGGCAAAGGTACTGGAGTGGTTTGTTATTTTCTTCTCAAGCTCATTTTACAGATGAGCAAACTGAAGGCAATAGAGTTAGGGAACTTGTCCATAGCTAGTAAGTGTCTAAATAGGTGGGGGCTCAATTAATGTATATTCGATTAAATTTCTTGGATATGGTAACGTATACCTGTTGTACACCAAAAGCTACTGAGCAGGCTAAGATTAGTAGATCGCATAAATTCAGGAGTTCTGAGTTTTGGTGAGTTTAGTAGATTAAATGCCCATACTAAATCCAGTCCTAGTAAGGTGAGTTCTTAATGATATCACCTTGATTCTTGAGGAAGGTAAATTGGCCTAGATATGAACACAGGCTAGTCAAGGTTTGGTGCCTAATTTTTAGTGATATTAGACGATAGATTCATTCTCAAAATATTTAACTCAATAGAAATCATCTTTAAACAAATAGAATTTAATAAAATTATTGGTAAGAATGAATTTGCCCCTCAAAATGAGTAAAACAGAATAAAGCAAATTCAGAAATAATTTTAAGTTGTCTATTATATGATGTCCTATTGTCAATTGGTGAACCAGTGGACAGAGCACTGGTCCTGGAGTCAGAAAGACTTGAGTTCAAAGCAGGCTTCAGTCACTATTTGCTAAGTCATTTAACCTTGTTTGCCTCAGTTTCCTCATCCATAAAATGAGCTAGAGAGGAAATGTCAAAACATTCTAATATTTTTGCAATAATATTCTAAAAGAGGTCACAAAGAATTGGACATGACTGAAATGACTGAAGAACAATAGTTATATGGTGCTTACTATACTGAGTGGTTATGAAGGATATTAAAAAGTTTATTACAAGGAGTTTTCAAATTCAATGCTGAAATAAATGAGCAACACATTTAATTTTAAAACATTTAAAGTCAACCCAGGTTAATGACACACTCCATGGTTAATACCAAATAGCATTTCTGCCCTTTTAAAATAGAGAGCTCTGAAGAACGTATTTGTAAGATTTGGTGCTTAAATGAGTTGAAGAAAAAACAGGGAGGAGTGTAGCTAGGTGGCACAGTGAATAGAGCACTGGTCCTTTAGTCAGGAGGACCTGAGTTCAAATCCAGCCTCAGACACTTGATAATTACCTAGCTGTGTGGCCTTGGCAAGTCACTTAACCCTATTGCCTTACAAAACCCTAAAAAAACAAAATAACAAAACAAAACAAAAGGGAGAGTCAGTCACAGAAAGGAACCTTGTAGGAAAGAGAACTAAAATACAAGGCAATTTGCAAGATTGCTGATAAATACAAACCAACAGCAAAGTTAACATAGCATCAGTTGAGTAAATGAAACTGTATTTTGACATGAAATTGACTTTTTAGACCAGTTAAACAAAGAATACTGACTTTTTTTCCATTTGCCTCCCAATCCTCATCCAAAAAATTTCACCCAAGAGACATGTCCTAAGGATTTTATATAGCTGTTTGGTTCATATTTTAAAAAAGGAAGAACTAGTACTTATAAATACCATAGAAGACTGTTAAAATTGGTCCAATATAGAGAACAACTTAGATAATCTTGATGTTCTGTTGGAGAGCAAGTTCATTCTTCATTAAGGTGGATAATTTTACAAGTAAATTTCCAAGAAAAAGGTTTGGCTATGACTGCCAAGGGAATATAGCTGCCAGTTGGAGGTGCTTTGTGACTAAATTCCTGTCATTCATTTTAATCAGTCTGAATAATAATATCCCAATTCAATACAATTTGGAATTAGAGCAGATACATGAGATTAAAAAGGTGCAAGTGCTTTGAGGTCTACTGGGTAGAGATACTAAATAAGTCTACAGTTTTATTATCTCAATTGAATTTGAAATTGGACACTGATGCATTTAGAATTTGGGACAACTACTTAATGAGGAATTCAATTAAATTGCACTCAAAATATTCATGAATATTTTCTGCATGCAGAGAACCTAAAAATGTAGTCCTTTGTTTCTTTTTCCTGCTCAACAGCTTCAAACACAATAGGGAACATAAAAATAAAATAATATGATACAAAGTAATGATGTTTACTGATGATTATTATTAAGTGTAGTAATAATATAATAATTAGTACCTTTATTCCAGGAAACACAGAATATTTCAAAATAGTATTTCAATTATTCTCCCTTTTCTCTAGTGAGGCATTCATCTGTAATTTATAATTTTCATGACGAGCAAATGTTTATTACACCTAGTTCATTATTTAAAACTAGATTGGCAAATATGAGGTATGATCAAAAAGTAAAAGAATACAGATTTTGGCAAATTATTGTTACTTCATACCTTTCCATCAGGATCACTGTCATCACCACAATCACTATCACAATCATCACTAACTTTTATAACCAATTTAAAGTAGGCAAAGCACTTTAAATTTTATTTCATTTGATCCCTACAATAACCCAATGAGTTGGGTGTTAATTATTTTCTCCTTTTATAGATAAGGAAGATGACTTGTCCAGTGTTGTATAACTCGTAGGAATCTGAAAATGAATCATTCATTTCTTCTTAATTCCATGACTAGCCCTCTTAACTACTAATCCAAGGTGGATGAATCATATTAATTTTCTTTCTAAAAAGAATTTGAAGTTGGTAATGTTAATTACCATAAAATACAGATATAGAAGTCATTGGAGAATTAGTTGCCTATATCAGTATCTTACAAGTTTAAATAAAATTCAAGGTAAAACCTACATTAGAATAAATTTGAGGAAGACAGTTTCCAATTGTAGATTCTCTGTCAAATCCATCAATTGACAAGAGAAAAGCAGGATGGAGAAAACAATAGTGACTATCATTTTTTTCTTAGAATGCTTTAAGTGAAATATAATAGATATCAATGAAATAGTCAATAGGGTTCTTAGGCTAATTCAGTCAGCAAAAATTTAATTTTCTTCCCAAGGCAAGATACACGGTACCAAAGGGAATCACCTGTTTACTGTGCAAGTTCATTGACAAAACACTGCATAGAAGGAGAATGGAAGATTATCAATAGTTATTAAACTGTATTTTCCCATATATAAGATGCACCTTGATTTGGGGGCCTGAAATTTGAAAAAAAATTATTACATAAAGTTATTGATCTCAAGTTTTATTCATCATAAAATTCATACATCTCATCACTGTCAAAACTCCCATCCATTAGCTCATCCACATCTATTTTTGATGACAAATCATCATCTTAGGAGAGGCTCTGACCATTCTCTGGCCTGTGCTCTGGTCTGTGGTTGACCAGACGTACTCCCTGGGCAAATCTGGCACATGGACACATACTTAGTCCATTTTATTTCATGAACCTGAAGCATCAATTGTGTCCCCTTTGAAATCAGTCACTTCTTTTTCATCAGCAATTCTTCTTGCCTCATACTGAACCATCTTTGTGGACACAGGAATTCAAATTGCCCTTTGCTCTTCAATCCATCTCTTCATTCCCTCTCTAAATCTGGTCATTTGGCTGACTTGCCTCTCATGACCTTTTTCTGACATGGGATCTTTAGTAGGGTTTCTTCCTCCTCAGTTGGAGGAGGACCAAATTGATGTTCAATAGCATGATTTCCACTCATTTTTGCAAAATGGATCACTTTGAACTTGAATTAAAATTACAAAAACCTTTTTGGGGCCATTTCTGGGCAGAATGGCAAAACGTAGCCTAATAATATGGTAACAAATGCAAAAGAATGAATGCAAAGACAATAAGCACAAAAAAGCTGGAAGTGCAAGTAAAAATCTACAACAATGAGCACAAAAACATGTATGAAAAAGTGGGAAATGAAAGTAAAAAAAAAATCTACAACTAGTATATTAGTTGCTCCCAGTTTTTAGACCATAATTTTTTTGGGGGGAAAAAAGGGAGCATCTTATACATGGGGAACACAGTAATTTTCCCATATAGTAAAACGCAGTTGAGAAGACAGTTCTGCCATACCTATTCCAGAGAGCAAGGAACAAGGAATGATGTTACTAATAGCCAACAAAGTTCAAAATCCTCTACCTAGAAAAGGAACTTCATTGTTTTTAAAACTTGATCTCATATGCCCTTCAATTATGCTCTACTTAAACTAGATTACTTTCTGCCCAAAGGCATACCCAAGGCATTCTTGTTTCTGACAACTTTCTTTTGCTTCTCCTAATGCTTGGGCTAGACTTGTAGTTCCATATGTTATATTTCTCATATTTTCTTCAGTGTTGAGAGCAGGGACCAGCAAGTTATTATTATATGCAGATTAATTATTATATGCAAATATATCATATTATATCCCTGTTCATGAAATTTTATCAAATTTAATCTCAAGAACATTGATAAGTGAATTTGGGAAGGAAAATAAGACACATATTTTAATAGGACTAATTTGCCAATGTTTGCTAGACTTATTCTGTAGCGATTGATTCTAATCAAGGATTATAATGGGACTTCCATGGCTGGCCTTTCTCAATCAGTACTGAATGCACTATGTGAAAACATGAGAAAATGAAATTGAGTCAGATCAACAAGTTAAGAATCATTTATTAACTTCCTCCTATATGCCAAACAATTTACTAAGCACTGGATTTATAAACAAAGGCAGAAGACAACCCTTGATCTTAAGGAATTCAGAATTTACCTGGGAGGCAACAAATTATGTACAAGTAAGATATATTCAGGACAAACTGCGGATAACCAATGGAAGGAAGGTACTAGTATTAAAGGGAATTAGGAAAGGATTCTTTTAGAAAGTGAGATTTAGTACTTGAAGAAAACTAACGAAGCAAGGAGAATGAGAAGACTAGAGCGAAACTTTTGGGCATGGGGGGTTATCATTGGGAATGCTCAGAGTTGGGAGATGAATTATTTTGTGCATGGAACAACATGTATCACTGTATCACTGAATGATATAATATAATATATACAATATATATTATATAATATAATATGTTGGTAGGGAAGTGAAAAAGTATGAAAAATATTAGGGAACAAGATTATGAAAGTCTTTTAATGTCATGTGGATTTTATATTTGATCACAGAAGTAATAGGGAGCTACAGGTGTTTATTGAACAGAGGGGGTAATATGATTAAATTAGAGATTTTCGTTTTACATAGTAGGGACTGTAGATATAGTGTCATAGCTCCTGGAGATGGATGGATCATTTGAGGTTCTTTGTAAAGGGGAGGGACATGGATGGGCACATTTTAGACAATAGGAAAGTAGACAGTGAAGAGGGAGAGAATAAAGATCAGCAAGATTGTGGGGAAGTTGATAAAGAGGGCAATCTGATCTAAAAGACTAGAGGGAATAAGATAACTTGTTCTTGCAGAAGAGCTTGCCTTGGTAAGAGAAAGAGGGATGAAAAAACTTTAGACAATGTTTTGTGATGAGTAGGATAGTGAATTAATTAAATAGGCATAAAAAGATTGCTTCATTAAGGGAGGCTTTTATATGACACAAGTTTATAGTAGACTCAGCTATCACAAAAGGATGCCTGAACCTGAATAAATACATAAGGAATAAATCTAATATCTAGCTTTTTTTTTTTGATCTGTGATTTCATTTGCTCAGAGACATCCTCTATCAATAAAACATTGGTACTCCTTCCTTTACAACTTGCAATCTTGGAGGCCTAAAGCAACACTATCAAATATGTGGCCTGCAGGCTGCCCACAGCACTTCCAAGTACAACCTAAACTAGATTAAAATGCAAAAAATTAAAACCCAAATAAATGTAGATAGACATGGAAAAAGTAAATCAATATTCTTCCCTTGGGAATGGTATGTGTGCCTTATTGTTCTTTATTTATATTTTAATTTGTTAACACGGATCTGAGAATTCAAATGTTTTACCCCAAGGTCAAAACACTAGTGTCAGAGATAGAATTTGAATTCAAGTCTTCCTGACTCTGAGGCCAGCTCCTTATGGACACAGTTTGATTGCTTGTTATTGTTATTAATGCTGATGTTGCTAATTTATTATTTTAACATTTTACAGATGTTTACCTTTTAGTAAGATGAAGTTTACAAATGAAATACAAAGGTCAATTCAATTTAGCAACCATTTCTTGAATCCCTGTTTTGTACAAGGCACTGTCCTAAGTGTTGAGGATAGAAAGGTGCTCTCCTAGGGAAAATATGAAAGACATATAAAGAGGGATATTATGAGATAAAGTGTAATAAGACAGAATACCCAAAACATATTTCCAAGGCTATGAACATCTGAAGGCAAATGGAATCACTTTTGCCTGGAGGATTAGGAAAGCCTTTATAGTGAATGATAAATAATTGGGCCAAGAATTGAATAGAAGGATATATGGTTAAATGCCCTTTGGGAAATTTTCATCCTATTTTAATGATCCTAAGTGGCTTCCTGCCTCAGAGGTCCACATATTAACAGCAATATTTTTTTTCAGGGATGATAAATAGTACTGAAAATTATGAAATCGTATGGTCTTCTAAGAATCAAAAATTCTGATGACTCAAAGGTCATTAAAAAGGGTGCACATGTTGTAGGTAGGCATCTATATGTCTTGCTAGAGATCATTCATGATATGTGTTAAAAGTTCTAAAAAGGAAATCATAAGGGAATTTAGAATGCCCAAATATCTCTGCAGTTTTTTTAGCACTAATATTTTTGGGACACCTTGTAAACACTAAAGGAGTTAATTCACTCATTCAATGAGGGCAAGAATACTAAGAGAACTGAGATGCAATATAATCATAGAGATCTTACTATAACAATAAAAAGCCTGAAATGTGTTGGGTAAGTTTATTATGGTGATTATAGGAAAAATCACAAAGAAGGAGTTGTAGAATGTTCCTAATCTTCTGTAGCTAATTTTTTGGCACTGAAAATTTTTTTTTCTTTCATCTCAGTGCTGAATATTTTGTGCCAAATTTGGGCCAAAATATGTATTTTCCAAGGGATCAGTTATAGTTGTAGTTTATGCTAGTTTCTTCCTACTATATAAATAAATTTAAAACAATTAAAAACAAATAAAACTTCCTGAAAACATGTAATTTTTTAACACATGCTTCTACACTGAAAGAGTTAAAGGAAGAACAATACCAGTGAGGTTATGAGAATCTAATTATTTATTGGGCACATATGATAGAGTAAATTCTTTCAGGATTTGGCAGGTGTAGAGGAAAAATGAGCACAAATAATATATTTTCCAATTTTTACTATTAAACCCAAAAATGAAATAGCTTGTTAAAAGTTTATATAGAAATTCTGAGACTAACTCAAACCCTGAAATCCTTCAACCTCTTGAGAATAAGGTGTACATACAAACTTACATATACATATATGTGTATTTGTGTTATCTGTCTAATAAAGGTCTACAGGGTCTGTTGAGTACATATCATTACAGGTAAAATATAATTGGGAGGGGGCTTAGATAATACACATATTTATTCATATTTATTTCAATGAAATGATTCATTTATTAAATTTTATTATATAAACATGTATTTATTGATCCTACTCTGGAGAATAAAGGTCTAGAAGCTGATAATGAATTCCTATATAAATTATGGTCTTGAAATTCATTTGACAATTAATCATTCTTTCTGTTGTGACATGTGTTCTTTTGTATTAGACTGCTATTTAAAATTTTCATTATTATTTCTCTTTTCATTTTTATGTTGCATCCTTTTTTGTCTTGAGGAAAGGGACTGAGTCATGGCTTTTGAATTCCATCTTAGGACAGTGCCTTGAATATTCTAGGTGATCAACAAATAGTAGTTTGTTTATTACTAGGAAATAAAAAACACAATCACTCAGTTTCAAATAAAACCACACAATATAGCTGAAAGAGTTAGATAATAACAAAGTCCACAATTTTTTTCTTTTATACAATGCTGTCTTTCATTGATGTCATAAAAAGTGGTTCTAAAAAGGGGGAAATTAAAATGTGATTACAATACTGGAAGTTCTCCTTCCTCAGTGTCCCCTAAAGTCATTTTATAACAAAGAAAATCCAAAAGAAAAAAAGTTTAGTATGTCAACCAATACATCTTAAGAAAAATATAACTTTCTTTAGCGCTCTAAAGAAATACCACTAATAGAAATGTCTCCTTTAGAGACAAAGGAGAATGAATTGATTGTTAGGAACTGAAACTATGGTCATAATTTTATATTAGAATTAGATAAATTTTAAGGTCATCTGCTATGTGTATATTTGAAGTCATTAGATAGATCAAGAGATCAATGTAGTGACTGAAACAACTCATAAATATATAAAATAAACTATATATATTCATATATATGCACAGGTAAATAAAGATTTTATATATATATATATACACACACACACACACACACACACACACACACACACACACACATACACATATATATATATATATATATGTATATGTAAGATAGCTAGATGGGAGAGAATAAGAGAAAGAATAAGAACATAGAAGGCCAAAGATTGAACTTTGAAGATAGTGCATAATCAATGATGGGGAAGTGGAAAAGATGCTTGGATGAATACACAGAGGATAAAATAAGAATAATCAGGAAAAAAGTTAAGAAGATATATGGAAGCTGAGGGAAGTGCTTAAAATGGTAAATAATAGAAATTCTTTGTAGAAACCAAGGAGAATGAGGGCTAATAGGTCACTGAAATTGGCAAGAATGATGTAGAGACCTTTAAGAGTTCAATTTTAGTAGATGGATGAGGTTAGAGCTAATAGGTCAAATTTAAGGGGTCAAAGCAGGAATGAATTAGTAAGCAAAAGTAGAATGCAGGCATAATCACTCATTTGAGACGTCCAACAGTGAAAGGAAAGTAAGAAATAGGGAAGTACTATATTTGACAACAGTTTAAAAAAAGATCTTTTTTCCCCTCCAGTATATGAAAGTATTCAAATCTTTGCATGCAGAGAGTAGGGAAGATTTAGAAAAGATTCAAGGACTGCTGGTGCTTCAGAGATGGCAGAAATAAATACAGAATATCACCCTAGTTTAAGGAATGGGATCAAATTCACAGGTAAATAGATTACTCACCAAGAATAGCCACTCTTTTGGTTTTATATAAGTGAACAAATTGTTTCCCATTAATTATATTTTGTATTCTAAATATTATGAAGAAAATATGACATACCCTCAACTTTTCAACTATTTCAAAACAAGAGTAAAATGCAGTTTTCTCACTTTTACAAAAACAATTTTTATGGGTTTTATTTATATATCTCCAATTCCCAATTTATCCCTCCTCCTTCAGAATCCCAGAGAGCCATGTGTAATAATAACAAAAATAAAAAAAGGAAAAAAGATGAGCAAAACAAATGAATACAACAAAATACATTTTCTATAGTCTTTGAAAGACAGTCATAACCTCCTAATATAAGTGAGGGAGGCGTCTTCTCATTTCTCTACTTTGAAGCAAAGCTTGTAATTTTACAGCATTCAGTTTTTATTATTTTGTTGCCCTAGTTTTCAACTCATAATTTTGTTAGCTGTTTAATTTGCTTTGTATTTAAGTATTTCTACATTGTATTAAGTATTTCTGCAATTATTATTTCTTATGGCATAGTAATACTCACTTATTGGCTTATACTACAATTTGTTTAGCTATTCTCCAAATAATGATAATTCATTGATTTTCTCTGCTACTACAAAAAACTATGACTATAAATTTTTTGCTTTTTATGGGCCTTTGTTTTTATCATTGATTTCCTTGGAGTAGATATAGCCATAGGAGAAGAGTCTCAAGGTCAAAAGGCAGGGACCTAGCAACCTTTATCTTTGCATAATTCTAAATTTATTTCCTAGAATATTTGGAACAATTCATAATTCCACAACTAGTGCACTGATATGTCATTTTCCCATAGTTCTTACAATATTGATTGTATGTATGATATTGTTATCTTTGAAAATTTTCTTTCTGACTGTGAGGTGAAACCACAGTAATGCTTCATTTCAATTCATTTCCTAATGGGAATTTGGAGCACTTGATTGTTAATGTTTTCCAAATATTATTTTGAATAACTGTTTTCCTTTAACATGGGGTAAAAGCCTATATTGGAAAAGGTTTTTGTTTTATATACTTTTTTACTATTTATTGATTATAACACCCTTATCAGATATATTTGACAAAAAGATTATTTCCCTATTAATCACTTCAATTCTCATCCTATTTTAATTTTGTTTATTCAAAGGCATTTAAAATTCATGTGATTAAAATGATCCATTTCCCTTTAAAAATAATTCTCCTTTATCCTTTTCAAGTTAAGAACAAATTCCTTAAACTGAGTAAAAAAAGGATACATTGTTTCATTGTTAGTAGATCTGGGAAATAGTCTGCAAAATAATTTGTAAATGTGTTTCAAAAATCACGAAACTATATATACTCTTTGACCCATAAATATATCATTGAATGCCTCAAAGTGATAAAGAAAGAAAAAAAATTATATGTACAAAAGAATTAAAAACAGACTTTTTTCTCATTAAAAAACCTAGAAACTGAGCAAGTGACCAGTTGGGGAATGCCTAGGAATGTAAAATAATATTATTGCATCATAAAAATGATCAAATTTATGAGACAGAAAAGCTTAATGAGATTTATATGAATTGATATAGGATGAAGTTAGAATAAAGCAGAAAAAGGAGTCCATATAGTACCAACATCAGAAACAACTTGGGAAGGCTTAGAACTCTGATCAATGAACTAACTGATCAGCTTGCTACTCTAGTGGTGCAATGATAAATCATGCTACCCAAATCCTAAAAACTGGGTAATGGGTCGAAGGTACATACAGCATGAAAAATATGTTTTTTGACATCAAACATTTTCTTGGGGAGGAATGTGGGGCATTTTGGTTGGAAGAGGGAATAGCAATAGTGTTAACAAAAAAAGTTTCTAAGAGGCAGTAGTGAGATGTTGGGAAGAGATTTTTAGCATAGATAATATCTAAAGAAGCACAGAAGTAGGAAATATAGCACTGAATTCAAGGAAAAATTAGTGGAGATAACTTGACTCTTCTAAGAAAAACATAAAAACACCAAAGATTTAGGTGGAGATGATTATAAAACATTTTAAATGCTGAGGTTCATATTGCTCATCTCCTAAAAATAAGGCATTTATTTGAATTCATATTTACATTTAATGGTATTGGCAATAAGGAGTTACTGAAGTTTAATAGTATTTAAGTAAGAAATATGTTTTGATTGAATTCAATATATTAAATTTAGCATGACTTTCATTCATTCACCAAACATTCATTTAGGAACTTCTATACATAATAGCCCTATCTATCTATCTATCTATCTATCTATCTATCTATCTATCTAGACATATATATTTCCTAAGTGTTGATTGCATAAACAACTTAAAGAGATTTTATGCCCAATTAATTTTCTACTTTGGTCAGTAAATTAATAAATAAACTAAAATTAAAATAAATTGAAAATATATTCCCTATAAATTTGGAAAAATTTTATCCTAAATATTACCAAATACTTGAATTCTTACAAAATATTTTGATGATTTAATCTTTTACTATTATCTAAAGACAAAGAGATAGAAAGTCATGATAAATGGAAATTTGACCTTACAGTCTGGAAGAAGAAAATTTTAATTCTCTCTATGACACCCGCTGGATATGTGGCCTTGTACAAATGACTTAACCTTGCAGTATAGTACATAACATTTTAAGATTCTAAATTGTAGAGAACATGCAGATCTCCACTAGGAGAACAAGCTTTTTCTAAAAATATCCTAGAAGAATGAAACCTCCCCTCCCAAAACAAAACAAAACAACTAATATTATGTTAGTTTATAAATACAGTTTGTCTACCAGGCAAAGATGCAGAAATAGTTCAGTCTCTAAATAAGCTGTAGATAATCAAAAACAGATTTAGATTTCAGTCTCTCAAATATTTCACTTGGGGTCAGTAACTATGTTAGCCTCTATATGTAGGGAGAAATGTTAGTATCTATCACATTACAAATGTTATGGATTTTATCAGTGTATCTAATCCTGATAGTTTTGTTTTTTAGATATTTTTATACTGGCCCAAATAAATGCCATATATTTTATTTTATGAGCAATGAAATGTTATCTATCTCTGATGAGTCAAATTTTGATGATACAGTTTGAAAATGAGGCAACCTTGACTTCCCTCATTGTTTTTTTGCTATTTTACTATTCTTGATACTTCTATGATGCTACCCAGACAAAAAGAAAAAGAAAATTATTTACTTCTTATGATCTGCCATGTATTAAGTTGAAGATGTGACATATCACAATTTAGCTATAAATGTGTGTGGTTCATGGACCTTTAAGATGAATCTTTAATATTATATTATTCATGTTTCAGGCGGGGCTAGGTTATAAAGTAGACAAAGACATGGACCTGCACTTCAAGTGTCCTAACTTGATTTCAAATCTAGCCTTAGATACTTGCTTGACAAGTTACTTGACAAGTAACTACATTTCTGTCTGCCTCAGTTTCTTCAATTGTAAAATAGGGTTAAAAATAGCATCTACCTCCCAAGATTGTTCTGAGGTTAAAATGAGACATTTGCATGAATTTTATAAACATTAAATTGTTATATAAATGTTAGTTCCTTGTCTTCCTCTTCCTCTTTCACTTCTTCCTTCTCGTCTTACCATTTCAGTTTGAAATATGATTGGCAAAATCAAGATGAAAACAAAAGAATGAATTAAACCAAGTTAATATAAACAATTTTCTGTTTCCTTAGACATAGTACTAATAATGATTCTGTTTTCTATCTTTCTATCAGATGCCATTTAAAAACTAATAACTAGGGGCAGCTAGGTGGCTCAGTGGATAAAGCACCGGCTCTGGAGTCAGGAGTACCTGGGTTCAAATCCGGTCTCAGACACTTAATAATTACCTAGCTGTGTGGCCCCGGGCAAGCCACTTAACCCCATTTGCCTTGCAAAAAAACCTTAAAAACTAATAATTAAATGCCATTCTTTTTTTTTTTATTTTATTGCTTTCCTTCCCTGGTAAAGAATGGAAATTAATATAAAAGTAAACACAACTTCCTAGACACTAGAATTTTTGAAGAACATAACAATAGATAGCCACATTATAAATTACAACCATTGATCACTGTACCTTTAGGATCGTTTAACACTGAGCCAAATGCACTGATCACCACATCTGCCTTCAATTGGACAACCTGATCTTCATCTTCATTCCACTTTCCATTTTCATCTTGTTCTGTCCGAACAAACTGCATTGCAACAATTCGCCCACCTTTTACTATCACTTTTCTTGGGGAAAGGAAAGGCAAAAATTCACATTTTTCTTCTTTAGCAAGCTCCATCTAAGGGGAAAAAAAACAGAAAAATTTATATAAAGAAAAAAAGCCTTCCCCTAGAGAGCATTTAATCTACCTTCTAATTTAACTAACTTCTAACATCTAACTTAACTCTGTAAACTACTATTCCATTTAGACAAGCATGAGGCTTTTCTTTTCCCTAGCATGTAAAGATGAATGTATTATGGTATTCTTAAGAGTCAGTTATCAAGAATTTACATGTTGGTAAACGGATGGAAAAATTCCTCAGCCAGGCAGAAGAAAATGGGCAATAAACTAGTGTTTGAGAAATAGAAATCACAAGAACCTTATCTTACTTATATTCCATGTCCCACTATCAGCACACAGCAAAAGAAGATTCCTTGGACAATGAGTTGATTCCTATTATTCTTTCTCTGAAGATTCATTTTAATGTTTTTATCATGTCCAAAGTGAAAATGAATACCATTCTCTAACAGCAGAAAAATTAATCTATGCTGGAAAAAGTCAATAGAATTGGGTTTTTTTTAGGTTTTTGCAAGGCAAATGGGGTTAAGTGGCTTGCCCGGGGCCACACAGCTAGGTAATTATTAAGTGTCTGAGACCGGATTTGAACCCAGGTACTCCTGACTCCAGGGCCGGTGCTTTATCCACTGTGCCACCTAGCCACCCTAAGTCAATACAATTGTAGGAGCTAAATAGTGCCGGTGAATGATGAGAACAGTAGGTAGGATTATAGGTAAGAACATGTCCAGGCCAAAGGAATTCTTACATCTTCAGTGATTGTGTCCCAATAACATTTACCCTCTTTAATCCCTCTCTTCCCAATTATATAAGATCATTCTCAAAATAGATTTCTGTTAATAAAAATATGAAAGAGCACAAATTGAAAGTGTTTTACTATTTTTCATATTATCAATTTAAAGAATTTTCACAACTATTTAGTCACAAAAGAAAAGGGAATTTGTTGTTAGAGAAACTGATCTGTGATATTTGTAACTTATGCAAGAGAAGATGTAATGAGGAAAAGAATCTAATTTCTTGCTCACTCTTTCTAGAACAGTGACCTATTCATTGGATCTAAATTGGATAGCCACACTATCTGTTGTAATGATATTCATAAATTCATTCCTCTTTAATAGATAATATTTACATTGCCCTTTAGAGTTGAAAAACACAATATATTATCTTATGTTATCATTAAATATTATTGAATGACTGATCTCATTCAGAATACCTGTAAACTTGAAATCTTTCTTCTCAAGATACAGGGTACTTATAAAAGAAAGTTTCTTCTGCAACCATGAAACCATTTTGAAATGCCCAGCTGATTTTAAGAGTGAAAACATGACTAACTATAAGCATCTGCTGAAACCATTTTAAACAAACAGCATGAACAGAATAGATACTAAAATCTAATAATATGTGGGAAGAATAAAGAAGCAGAATGGAATTATGTCATGGGATCTAAGCCATGCTTCTCTAAATTCATTCTCCTTTGTATGAGCTCACTGCAACTACTTAGAGCTACTGATCAATGGTCAATGGGATTGCAATTTCAGAAGAGAGGAGAGAGAGAGAGAGAGAGAGAGAGAGAGAGAGAGAGAGAGAGAGAGAGAGAGAGAGAGAGAGAGAGAGAACAAAACTCTATAAATACTTTTTTCCCTTACAGAATAAAATACTATTGTTTTTAGAAGGGCCAGATAACTCAAACATTTCTAATGATATAATAAATATGACTTGATGAGGATTTGTTCCCATGTCTTCATATGTTGCTTTTGTCACATTTGGATAATACAACACCTTGCAACCCCATCAATATAATCCTTCTTTACTGTGTTTCAAAAATGTCACCCAATACTAAATTTTAATGATAATGCCACACTTGATTGAGCAACAATGCCTAATGTTTATAGTTTGAATAAATCAATATAAAACACTTATTTATAACAGCAGTGTTTTCAGTTGTGAGTAGAAATAAAATATCATGACACTTGTAGCACATGGCTGAAGTATCTCTCATGTTCAAATTTCATTTTCCTGTCTATAATACAATACAAAATTTCTTCCCTGTTACTGAAATTGTGCCAACAAATTCTAAGTCAAGAAATCTTCATCTAGGCATTTAAAACCCTATACAATCTAGTTCTTTTACCTTGCCAAATTTATTTCGTGTTTTTCCCTTTCCATATCCTCTGTTCTGGTCAAATCAAACCATTATGGATTCCGTGTAAATGACATTCCATTGCCCTTCCATCCTTTGTTGAGAATGTCTCACCTATCTAAAGTATTGTCTGACTTTGCTACAGACTCATAGTATTCCTAGCTTATGTCAAGGCATGGCTCAAGGACCACTCTCTAGGCCTTCTTTTTGATTATCTCTGTTATTAATCCTTTCTTCCTTCTGTGAGTACTACATGAATATTTGACTTCAAATTCCATTTCAGCCACTGTCTACCTCTGTTACTCTAAGAAAGTCATTATCATCCTCAGTTTGTCATCTATAAAATGGGAATAATATTAATAATAATAGCATCAACGTCTTAAGGCTATGGTGAGGATAACATTTGTAAAGTTGCTTTGTAAACCTTAAAATACTATTAATAATGGCTATCTTTATTATTAAAAACAAACAGAATTATAATTTCATTTTTGTCTCTATCATCAGAAATGAACTTTGTTTTACACAATATATATGTTCTATGAACATTGCTGAATTAATTTGCCTTAAATAATGCCTGACAGATTGCTATTTTTATGTTTCAGAATGTGTATTGTTTCATGACTGTTTTCCTACCTGTTTATAACATTTAAAATGTTCAAAGGATTACTTGACTATCTCATTAGCTAGATATTACAAAATTATCATCCCTATTTTACACAAAAATAAATTTAAATTTCAAGAAATTTAGTGACCTGTTCAAAGTAACATGGCTTCTGTAAAAGGGGGGAACAGGAAAGAAAGGGGATCACATAATTTAATTATTATAAAATCATTATTAAATTAATCATTCAACTAGTAAACATTTATTAAGAACCTACTGTGTGCTGGGCACTGGGCTAAGCAATTTTGACAAATATGATGTCATTTGAAGGAAAATCTGATACAAGGTTTCTGCTAAATACCAATCCAGAGTTTGAGCCAAATACACAGTAGGTCTTTAATAAATGTTTACTAATTGAATGACTTCAAATACCTTTCCCTACAGTATACTGCCCTGTACTCAGATGTCCCTATTTCTAGCTTTATGATACTATGAATCTGTCTTATTTTCAAGTTTCTCAAGGCATACATATCTTAATATACAATTAAAGTCAAACTGCCTTCTGTGTGTTGTAAATTTTCCATATTCAGAGACATTGATGCTCTTACTATCAGCAAACCTTATGTCTCAGGAATGAGAATATTAGCATTCAAATAATTGAACATTTTCATTTATTATCTGTCAATGCATAGAGGTTAGGCTCAGAGGATTCTGGTCACTCACAGAGATTACTCCCCATGCCTGCTGGAGTAATTCCAGTGATATTATGCTCTAATGCATATAGGATACTTCTATTGGATGAGAAAGACATAAATCATGCCAGCTCTTGCTCTTTTGCTGTTAAGTAGCTGGGATTTCAATTTGATTTATCTGGAGAAAAAAATATTTTTAAGTAGGCATAGGACGATGCAATTTTGAAGGGATATGTTTACTTGGGAAGGAGTGATATTACATCAGAAAAAGGCAAAGAAAGATCCGAAGTTAAGAAAGGGGCTTGGGAGATAGAAAGGTGATTGAGAAAATGAAAATAGAGAAAATGGACAGTCATTGAAAGCATATGAACGAACAAATGCCCTGAAATTGCTGTTGAAATAAAAAAGATGACTGAATATTTTGTAGTCATCTGGAAAATTTTTCCAAGGAAGAGAAATAAAAACTATGACATGAAAACAACAGAGTTAAATAGGAGAGACAGAAAGAAAGCATAGCAACTTATCTCATTTGTCTTTCCCTCTTGTGAGAGAAAGAGGGAAAAATATAATAACCAGGAACTAGCAAATTCTTGGTACATATGGATGACTAATAAATGTTCTTTCATTGACTGCCATCATCAAAAAGTATAATAAAATCAAAAAGAAACTTTATAGTATTTTGTTCAAAGCTTTGTTGTCTATGAACATTTTACTATGAACAGACCTCTCTTCTGAACTTCAATCAAAATGCTAACTGAATGAAATTGAGAGAATGTCAATGAGTTGTTGTCTGGATAGGATTACCATGAAAGAAACATTTATAAATATTAAAATTATTTTCTTTCTGTCATATTTTAACACATATTTTGCCTACATTGGTGCTACAATCATAGGGATAAAAAACACAAACATTGGAAAGAACAAGGCTAAGAAGATAAGACAGTTGGGTTTGTCCATTCCAAGTCCATATTGGAGGAAACTGAGTTTGACTTTGGTGCAGATATTTATTAACTATGTCTATCAAGTAAATATTTTGTGAAGTGGAAATGATATAGCATGTGTAAAGCAATTTTTTTTAAAAACTAGATAAATGATATTATTTCTTTTTCTTATTTTATGGAACACAGGTACAAAATCTCTATTGTGCTATTTGTCTTTTATATTTAGTGTCATATGGAATAGTACATATTTAGATCAAAGAATCCCTGAAAAACTGTAATGGCAGATAGGATTATGAGGACAATACTCAGATGATTAAAATTTCTTAATTAGAACTCAATAAATTGAAAGCTTTTTTTCCACGCATAAACTGGAAATTGTATTAAATGTCTTATAGTATAGAAACATCTATTTAGAAAGTTATTGTTATTTTGATAAATTCTATATTTACTTTATTATGTAGAATTTTTTTCTATGCCAATGTTTCAGTTGCAATATAATTTGTTTGCTAAATTCTAAAATATATCTTTGTGAGGAGTGTCCTATATTTGTAATAGATATTTCTGACTTTTACTTTATGGGAATATTTTCTGGCATGCAATTCTAGACATCAAATTGTGTCATTCTGACTATTCTATAGGTGATAAATATTACAACCTGCAATGCTTTGTGGCATTGTTTCTGTGATTTCCCTGCATGATATATACTGGTCAATATGGTTTGAGTTCTTTAAGGATAACCTTTCTGCAATATCTATTGGCAAGCACCTTGATTTATATTGCTATCATAAATCTCTTCACTTGTATACACAAATCTACATAACTCAAGGCATATGTTCAATGGATCTTTAGTTATAGTTTTTGGGAGGACATGAGGTTTGGGTTCATATGGATATCTACTATGAGGGAGCTTTGATTCTATGCTTTGATTTTTTTTTTTTTTTTTTTTTTGGTGAGGCAATCAGAATTAAATGACTTGCCCTAAGCCACACAGCTAGTAAGTATTAAAGTATCAGAGGCCAGATTTTAACTTAGGTACTCCTTACTGAAGGACTGGTGCTCTCTCTATATATTGTACCACCTAGCTGTCCATTACACATGGATCTTAATATTTGTTCAATATTTGTTTTATTCATATTGTTAATAATTTTATATATTTAAGTTTTTCAACTGTAGCACTTTGAAAAATAGCTTAAACTACTGTTGCCTTGGTTGTCATTTTTCATTTCTTATCATGGAGAGCAAATGTCAGTCAGTTAATATTTCCAAATGCTTTTTGCCACTTGAACATGGTGACTTTCTTCTTGGTTAAACTTCTCTATGAAATGGTAAAAAGGGATGCCTTGGAGTTGTCCATTTCTATTTTTATAGTTTCAACTATTTACATAAAGATGATAGAATGGAACTGCTATAATAACCCACAGTTACTATCTCCTAATTGTTATCTTTTAAACTGACTTGATGTTTACTTTGACTTTAACTTTGTTTGCAAATATTCCTACAGACAGCTGTTTTGAAACAACTGCTTTATCTAAAACTACTTCCTGTTAAGAGATAATCTATTTTTTCCTAATGTAGTTTAGTGCTTATCACATTCTGCATCTTCATGAATAAAATCTTTTTGAATAAAATATTATTTTGATAAAGAAAAACTTGTGGGAACTCTAAATATTTTAAATTATTTCTTCTCAATTCTAAATAATGTTTTACTACATAGTTTCTGTTGGTTTATCACCCTTATGTCCACCTTTTTACTGAAATCATTGAGTATTCAGATTTATATTGATGAATTTTGAAGGATTAAAACAAGTGAAACTAGATAGAATCATTCCTCCTCTCCAGCTCAGAGATTATGAAACCATGCTATTCTTAAAATTTCTTCATCTTCTATAAGGTGAAGTCTTCTTGAGTAATCTTCAAAAATGATACATTTCAAGATGGAGTAATCACAATGTTGCTGTATAATTTTTTTTCAGGTTTTTCCAACTCTGTGACCCTTATTTGGGGTTTTCTTGGAAGAGATATTGAAGTATTTCACCCTTCTCCAGTTCGTTTTACAGATGACAAAACTAAGGCAAATAGTGCTAAGTGACTTGCTAAGTTAAAATCTAATGTGTCTGAGAACTCAGATCTTCCTGATTCCAGACTTAAAGTTCTATCCATTGTTCTACCTAATTTCCAATGAGGATATCTCTCTCTCTCTCTGTCTGTCTCTCTCTCTCTCTGTCTGTCTGCCTCTCTCTCTCTCTGTCTGTCTGCCTCTCTCTCTTTCTCTCTGTCTGCTTCTCTGTCTGTCTGTCTGTCTCTCTCTGTCTGTCTCTCTCTCTCTCTCTGTCTGTCTGCCTCTCTCTCTCTCTGTCTGTCTCTGCCTCTCTCTCTCTCTCTCTGTCTGCTTCTCTGTCTGTCTCTCTCTCTCTCTCTCTCTCTCTCTCTCTCTCTCTCTCTCTCTGATGTTTGGGGCTATTAGAACCAACATCCTTGATTTAGCTCTCTGATTAAAACTGTTGAGAAAATAGTATTTTATTAATTTGAATTTAATTTATACCAAGAATGTCAATATGATTGTGGTTCATTTCTTATGAAAGTTAAAAATACTTAAGTACCAAGAGCTAATTCTTTAGATGGATAAGAACTCTTTGGCCTTGTCCCTCTTCTTTATTATTTCACACCAGTTACTTCAAATATTGAAATGGGGTCTTCAGAGAACCAAGAACTGTTTTGTGTTTGGGGCTATTACATAGGTCCCTGTAGTCATAAAAAAATTCTCACTATTAGTTTTTCTACAATTAGGTATAGTGATAGATATGCCAATACCTTGTGAATCAATATATTCTTTTGAATGGGCATGCTGTCATAGAAAATGCAAAGGCTGAGAATCATTACCTTGTTCACAGAAAGGGTAATGTTGTTTTTTGAGTAAAAGAATATTTATAGTATCTATACATAGCAAAATTCAAGGAAGAAGTTTCTATTACTTTACTTTAAAAACAGATATTTTGCCTCAAGCTTCTTCTACATTGTATATGTAGAAATTTGCTTAGAACAAAATATATAGTGATGAGGTATTTGGTAAATTGATTTTGTAAATTGAAAAGAATACATATTGTCAACATTGAAGGTATTACCAAGAAATAAAACAATATTCCAGAATTTTTGAAACCAGTTATTATTTGTTTCTTTAAGAATGAAAATTTTAAAAAATCTCCTGATGGTTACTGTTATCTACAATCCTTTTTGTTTACTTAACATTTAAGCAACTTTGTATACTGTCATAGCTAAAAAAGCAGAGCTATTTTGTAATAATAATTGTTATTATTTTGATTAGCATTTTTATAGCACTTATAGTTCCCAAACTATTTACATGTATCATCTCATTTGAGCCCTATAAGTTACATTCTATTCCGATCCCTATTTTAAAAGCCAAAGAAATTCAGGCTGTGATGAATTAAGTGATTCTCTTCTAATCATATAATTACTATATGTCTGAGGTGGAATTCAAATCTTGATCTTACTGATATCCAATCCATCTTAATTATATCTAAGTTCAACAACTTGTTATAAATATAAATTTAACTGACATGGCAGTATAGTTTTACATTCTTTCTATAAAATATATACATAATTTCCTAATCAATTGACAAACTATAAAATTAAATAACTTTAGAATTGAAAGATTTGAGTTTTAGAAACTAACTAGTCAAAATTAATTTTTTCCATAAATAAGAAAACTGGAGTAAAGGAAAGCCAAATAATTTGTCCAAGAACAAGATAACTTTTGCAGTTAACACTGGCTTTGAGTTCATCTCTTCTGGCTGACATTCAAGATTTCTTTCAACTACATCATCCAGGCTACATACATTTGGAATTTTATTGTGGACATAGAAAGGTTTAAAGAGTTTTATCCTAAGGAAATGTCTTCTACCAACTGTAGGGAATCAAATTCCCACTTATTCTATCACTTCTGTCAATTTTAGAGTTATCTATGTAACATAAGACATATTATTTTTTGCAAGACTCATTTTTTTACCAACTACACAGATGCTGTGATAGACAAGATTGAAATGATTTCTAATCATCAGATATTGTAGAAATGCTATAGATCATCATTATGAATTTCAGGGAAGTTCTTAAACTTATAGGATCTATTTTCTTATTTTACAAAAGAAAGCTTTTTTATTCTAAGTTCACAATTATGCAAAAAAATAAAATTTTCAATGTTCAAAAGATAGAAAATGAGATTATATAACAAACTGTGAACTTACATTATACATGTGTTCTTTTATACGTATATAGATATAGATTCTATATTTGTATAATATATTCAAAATATGATGATTTATTAATATACTAAGTATAAAATGCATTAATGAAATCTATATTTTATATATTATATATTTTGATGTGTACTTATATTCAGGTTTGTACATGTGAAGTTGAACAAGGTAGTAACAAAATTGTGCAAATTTTGTCCCCTTCTCTGTCTTTTTATTGTGTTTTTTGCATTAAAAATATGTTTGATAATTGTTCAATAACTGGTCAAGGAATATGAAGAGGCAAATCTCAGATCAGCAATGGTTTAATAAAAGAGTATAAGTCATATTTGTATTAATATAAACTGAAATATCATGTAAAATAAACTGAAAGTTAAAAACAAGAAAATGATTACAGCATATCAATGACATTTTAAATAATTTAAGTTTACTCTTGCTAAAATTGATCATTTAGAATTATAAGCAAGTCAAAAAGAAACTCAGAAGCCATTGTATATCACTGTGAGCAAGCAAATAACTGATAATGTTATCTTTTACTTAATGCTACATTTCAATCAATGACTATAAAATATGATGGTTTGTTGCTACAGGAATAAATGAACAATTCTTGCCAAATATATCAGGCATTTTATAACCTGCTAAATGTATGAAACAGAGGAACTTTATCCAGAAATACCCCTGTCTCGTAGGGTAACCATTGTGACTGTGGAAAGTGAAGATCATTAAAGTCACTTAGTAATGATTCTTGTTACTTGATGGGCAACCCAGTCTTGTATCCCATCAGATATCTTGGAAATCTATCATCTGTTCATGACAATGGTATAAGCACTATTCTTAGATGCCTGTCATATTACCAGAAGATTTAGATTACAACAGCAGAATCTTGATATAGACTTGGGTTAATCCTCTCTATGTCGCTATAATCGGGGTATACCTATTCGGAGTCATAATAAGGATAGACACAACAATTTCCACTCTCATTCTTTAGTTTTCACTTGTCAAACTGGCATATTAAATATTGACCTTCTTGTTCTCTCTCAGACATTCTGAACTGCTTAAAGTACCCATAAATTTTTATCAGATCTGTCAACAGCTTTTGATACTCATATTTGGGGGATTCTGTTATCCTGAGAAATTTAATCTCATCTGTTTGACTTTGCAGAAAGGACTGGAGGGAATTATTAATGGATTTTCCCTCATCTAATGCAGAACAATTGTTGGGATCCCTAAAGACTATCAGTGAGATGCTATAGTTTGTCAGTAGCATCCCTGTGTGTGTGTGTGTGTGTGTGTGTGTGTGTGTGTGTGTGTGTGTGTGTGTGTGTGTGTGTTTGTGTGTGTATGATGTTTGGGGAGGGGGTGCCTAAGAAGGAAATGCAAGTCATTTGAAACTACAATTGGATGTATAAACAGGTCATGTTTTTGTCTTCTTTTCATCAGATTTAGATCCTCTGGTTTCATAATTCCTTTACAAAGAAAGAAAAATGCTACATAAAAGTTGATGAAATCCTTGGAAACTATGCTTATCATTGTTGATAGGAATGAGACAAACCTGTATCCACAATAATTTTAGAATATATTTTCTAGCCTTCAGAGGAAATAGTCTTTAGATATAAATTTATACTTCAAACTCTATAATACATATTATGAAATGTCTAAGTTCCTAAAGATTGAAACTTTGTCCTAGTCACTTAATGTGTTTGCCACCTGTAGATTAGAAAAACCTACTGGAACTGGTTTCTATACCTCTTAAACATTACCTCTTCCCCCCCTCCCTGCCCTAAATGTATCTGATAAAATAGGCTACATCTGCTAATATTTTATGTTAAAAAAATCAGCATAAGAAGCTTTTAAAACCACAAAAGTCTAATTTCTTTTTCTCTATTTTTAGAGTACTAATATATTCAGATGGAAAGGAAGCTTAATTTTCCAAATGAAAAATCTTTACACTCATAAATGGTATTTTATTTATCAAACAAAATATTTTATTCATCAAAATCATTACAAAATTTGACACCATTAAAGATACTCTCTTGAGATATAAAATCCACTGACCTAACAAATGATATTATAGTAAATGGATTTGAGATTTGATGACCTTCATGTTGATTGGTTTATGGAGGAAATGGAAAAAAAAGGAAGGACTGAAGGAGTCAAAATATTTTGTTTTGATGTCAAACCATTTTTAGTGATCAGGAATGCCTTCCCTTCACCAGTATTCAATAAAAACTAAGTGTACTGATTTTTAAAAAATGTAATCTGTGAGCTATAGTATGATGTTTCAGTTGGAGTTCTGGCAAAATCCTAGGATACATTTTAAAGGAATAATCAGTAAGTAACTATAAATTAAGCAAGGATCATGAAGTCAGCATGACTTGATGAAACCATAATGATCAGTTCTTGTAAGATTAGTCTTTTTTCCCTTCTCTCTCTCTCTCTCTCTCTCTCTCTCTCTCTCTCTATATATATATATATATATATATATATATATATATATATATATATATATATATATATATATATGTATATCTGTGTGTGTTACTAGACTAATAGATTAGGAAAATGTTGTAGAAATAGCTTAACTTACTTTTTGTATAAATGTGATGCCATTTCTTCTGTTTTTACCATGGGCTGGATGATAGTATGATGAGGTAGAATGAAAATTTGTTGAATTGCTAACCCCAAAGAGTGAAATTAAAAGCATTGTGCTAATTTGGAAAGAGGGCTCAAAGGCATATGCCAGAAATTCAGTGCTGAATCCAATTACTTAACTTTTTTTTGAATCAGTGATTTAGCATGGTGCTTATTATATAATGGCAGTTTGATAAAAGCTTATAGATGGATTGATGGATAGGTGATTGGATTGATTGAATTTTAGAAGTCATGTTTATCGAATTTGCTGGAGGCACAAAATTAGTTAATACATGATATGACAGAATCCAGATCCCAAAATATTTGGACAGTCTAGAACACTGGGCTTTTTAAAAATTCACCAATCAAGTTTGGAGTTTTACATTTTTTCTCCCTCCCTCCTTTCCATCTCCCCAATAGAAAAATCTAATATAGGCTCTACGTGTACAATTGTGATAAATATAGTTCCATATTAAACCATGTTGTAAAAGTAGAATCAAATCCAAATGGAAGAAAAAAATCTGAGAGAAAAATACTTCATAATACCTGCTTTTAAAACAACCTTTAACAATTGAAGATAATAATCTTTGGTCTGTAATTAAACTCCACAATTCCCTCTTTGGATATGGATGGCATTTTCCATAATAAATCTTCTAGAATTATCTTTGTTTATTGTACTGCTGAGATGGACAAATACATCATAATTATTCATCACACCCATGTTGCTGTTAGTGTGTATAATGTTCTTCTAGTTCTGCTCATTTCACTCATCATCAGTTTACGTAAGTCTTTCTTTGTTTTTCTCAAGTCTCATCTCTCGTTATGTCTTATAGAACCAACAGCATTCCATCACATTCATATACCACAATTTGTTCATCCATTTCTCAATTCATGGGCATTCCCTCAGAGCTACTATGAGTATTTTTGTACATATGGGATTTTTTTATCCTTTTTGGGATACAAATTAGTAGTGGTATTGCTGGGTCAAAGGGTATGCACAATTTTAATGCCCTTTGGGCATAACTCCAAAATGCCCTCCAGAAAAGTTGGATTAGTTCACAACTCCACCAACAATGCATTTGTGTCCCTGTTTTCCCACATCCCTTCCTACGTGGATCATTTTCCTTTTGAGTCATATTGGTCAATCTGATAGGTGTGAGGTTCTATCCCCAGAGTTGCTTTAATTTGAATTTCCCCTAATAAGTAATGATTTAGAGCATTTTTTCATATGGCTATAGATAGCTTTAATTTCTTCATCTGAAAATTATCTTTCCATATCCTTTGACCATAAAGTCTTTACTTCTACTACACTTATAACTTTGGTACCAAAATCTGCTTTATAAGTTTAAGTCAAAATAGGAAGCATTTTTTTCCTAAAAGAGATTTAAGAATTTTAACAAACAACAAGATAAATTTGAATAAACAGGATAACATGGCAGCTTTCAATAGAGCCATAGTGTGTCTAAGATATTTGTAGCATCTCAGATGACACAGCAGATCACTTGCAAATCTGACTTGATACTTATTAATTGTATCACTTTGGGCAACTCATTTAACCTCTAGTTGCTTCAGTTTTCTCATCTATAAAATGTATATACATTTTCAAGTATCTGGCACATAATTAGTATCATAAATATTATTAATAAATTAATAAATGAACTATTATCAAACATTAATTATTATTAATAAATTTATATTGAGTCAATCCTGGGTGTCACATATTAAAAATGACATTGATGAATTGCAAAGAATATGAAGGAAAATAAATAGAATGATGAAGGACTTCAAAGCCATGATTTGAGAAATTGTGGAGAGAAGAAATGGAAGGGGAGTGTGATAGTGTGATAAATATCTGAATGAATATACAATAGAAAAGAAATCAGACTTTTTAAATTGGAAACTATAGGACAGAATCTCATGTAACTAGGTCATGCAGTGAATAGAGTGCTGATCTGAACTCTTCCTGAGTTCGAAGGTGGCTTCAAACACCTAATAATTTTATGACCCTGGGCAAGTCACTTAATCTTAACCATCCCCACCCCCCCACCCCCCCTTAGTTTCCTAATCTGGAGGAGTAAATGGCAAAATTTTAGTATGTCTGCCAAGAAAACCCCTAAATGTAGACACAAAGAGTCATATGGGAGAGAAATAGGGTCACATAAAGAAGCCAAAAAGAAAATATAAGCTTGAAACTTTAAGAGAAAAAAAATTAATTACTCAAAATCATAATTAGTTTCCTCATGAGATAATATGTTCTTCCTAAAAGGTCATTAAGGAAAAACTGGATGATTTTTAATAAGGTATATTCTTAAGAAAGTTTCAAGTTCTATGAAACTAATTCAAATTGCATCAAAGAAAATGATATATATGTAAAGCATAGTGCCAACCTTAAAATTTTCTATGATATCATGTTCTTATTTTGGGGGTACTAGTTGAATGAGATGGGTTCTACGTTTTTGTTCAGCTCCAAGATTCCTAGATTTTGTGGTCAATGTAGTATTTGCAGAGTTATCAAGAGGCATCTTTCTTGACTTTGTCACATGAATGGGTTTCACCAGTATAAGAAAATCCAATAGTGAGGCGGAGGTGGGAGCCCCAGAAATCAATACTAATCAATAACTATTTTGAATGTCTACTATTGTGCCCTAGGGAAAGGGGGATTTCAAAAATTAAATAAGTGGTAAAGTCCCTGTCCTCAAGAAATTTACATTTTACTATTCCCACAAGTATTAACATTAGACTCTTCAGATATAGAAGAACCCAATACAGGAAGAACAAAGGCACCTAAGGACCCTAGGAACATCTGCAATTTGAGAATGAATTTTTACTCCTCCATGATCTCAAACTACCTGAAGATCTGGAATTATTAAAGTAGAAGGCATTGATTATTTTTATTGTGAAACAATTAAGAATAATAAGTGGCATGACAGATTATTATATACTTTATTCACTGTTGAAGCAATGTCAGGTTCTAATTTAACCACTTGAGGCTTCTATCATTTCTGGTTCCTTGTTTAGGATACATGAAACTTTGCTCCCCAAGGACTTTCTTTTTTGACACCAGTTCTTTGAAACATTCATCTCTTTAGTTTGCCATTATTTTTAGGTTTTTGCAAAGCAAATGGGGTTAAGTGGCTTGCCCAAGACCACACAGCTAGGTAATTATTAAGTGTCTGAGGCTGGATTTGAATTCAGTTACTCCTGACTCCAGGGCCGGTACTTTATCCACTGCACCACCTAGCCACCCCTCTTTAGTTTGATATTAAAGATTTTTGGTTCCCTTAGATCAGGGATAGGGAAACTTTCTTTTCCTGCTAAGGGTCATTTGGATATTTATAATACTTTTTGTCTTCTATATTTGGTCAAACATGTACATTTCACCCCCTAACAACTACTAATTTTATTGAATTTTGAGAGTAATAGTTTGACTATTTGTTAATCAAATGATTCACCTTTCTTTTGGTAGTCATTTTTAGGGTAGCATTTATAATTCTGTGCTGTAAGATAGATTGCAATATTATCCCCAAGGATTGCTATGGGTTGTGAGGACCAAATGAAATTATATGAATATATCTCCTTTTTTGGTAAAAATATAGATAGAAATAATAATTATAGTATAATTAGTATAGTTACAATAAGTTATTTAAGGACAAGCAATGCATCTTTTTGTAATCACCAGTACTCTCAGTCACAGTAGTAGATATTTTATGAATGTTCATCAAATTAAATTGATTTCTGTGACTCCCTCTCCTCTCTTTGGTGTATGTATGTATGTATCTATCTGTCTGTCTACCTCTGTGTCTCCCAGTCTGTCTGTCTATCTAATCTACCTAGGTTTTGTAAATCTTAAATTACTATATAATTGCTGGCTATTATTATTATTATTATCACTATTAGAAAATAACAGGATGCCATAGAATGGTGATTTACTCACATCCTATTTTAATGAAATCAATTTCATTCTAAGGCCATTCACAATAAGAATTCATTTAAGGAATTACTTTGAAAAGTGTTGTAAATTTTAAGTAAGAAGTGATATCAATTTTTTCATGTACCATAAGAGGAGTGTGGGTTGATAGGTAATAACTTCTTTTTTTGTGATCAAATGAATATATTTTATAAGAATAGACTGCTACAAATGTAGTTGTTTTTAAATGCATAGAAATAACTGAATATCTGAGTTGCAAGGGACCTCAGAGATCAGATACCTGATACCTCAACTCTTTTATAACATCTAGAACTTAGTCATTTGCTTGAAAAATCTATCCTTTCTACTTGGCTACCTTTAGTTAGTGATGTGTGTGTGTGTGTGTGTGTGTGTGTGTGTGTGTGTGCGCATGTGTGTACATGTGTGGGGTGGTGTTTTGTGTAAAGATGATAAAAAGCCTCTTTACAACTTCTGACCATAGTTTCTTATTTTTTGAGGCCAAACCAAAACGTCAAATGACAGCCCTTTATGACTATTCTTCTAGGACTATTTTAATGCTTCCAATTATTAAATTCCGGTCAGGGTCCACACATTTCATAGACAGTGCTGATTATACTGAGGACTTAACAAATTCTAATGCTATTAGAGGGAGATAAACCATTTCAAAGGTATTAGCACTGAGAACAAGAATCAATCCTCTTCATACAGAGATAAATTAAATTCCTCATTTTTATCCAAATCAGTGTTATAGGTTTGATTTTGCTTATGAATGCCCAAATTAGATGCAACAATTATGTATGGCTCCAAGCCCCTTTAACTCTCCTCTGCAAATTTCAAGACCAGCCCAATGACTTAAACAGAGCATCTCCTAAAATCTCAATTCTCTATTTTTTGATCGTTCCATTTTACCTCCTCTGGGACGGCTCTTATATTAACAAAGCCTTTCCTGAAGACAACGAACACGCGGCGGGCTCCACACCGTAAAGCAGATGTAGCACAGTCAAAAGCGGTGTCTCCAGCCCCAAGTACAATCACAGCTCCCTGTATCGACGGCAATGGGGAGTGACAGGCACACATTCCTGAAGGATGAAAGGAAAACCCCATTTTCAAGTAGAGAAACCATTTCTGCTTGACAGCTCAAAAGATACTTGTACTCCAAGCAGTGTAAAATTGCATCTTGCCGTTTCCAAGGATGGAGTGTCACTATCAAATTATTCTGCTTCACTGAAAGACAGTTTTATTCCCATTTTAAAAATATGCTCATAGATGTAATTTCATAGTCACTACACTTAGCCACGGAGCCTTCCCTCTCTTCTTCCCTTTCAAAGGGTCATGGACTAAATTACATTTGAAAGGTTCGAGGCTAAGCCAAACTGGAATCAACCAATTAAAACTACATGCGTTTGGGTTCTGATGCATAGTCTTATAATTGGCTTCATTATATCTTTGTTTGGCAAATGACAAATTGTCCTTATGTTTTGGGGAAAAAATTATCCTTAGATGTTTACAAAAGGCTTTGATTATGATATTGTCTGGTGAGACTACTTAACTACACCAGTCTCTCCCTGTATTAAGTTTAGTAAACTGCAAAAAAAGATCCCATAGCCTTGGGAAGTCCCATTTATATAATTGTCCTTAGGAGTCACATGATTTGACAACTGAACATGTGACTATTTCTTGAAATTGTTCTCCTAAGTAAATTGTTTGAAAGTTAAAAACAAATCACAATTCCCCTACATGGATTTTCTCTCTTTAAAAAAAGCAAAGGAAAAGAATTATGAGTTCCAATGTGTCCATTTGCCAAGAGCATCAATTTGAGGATTTTATATTTATAAAGAGATTCTCATAAAAAAGTGGGGGGAAGGTAGAATGCAAGTGGTTTCTATATATTAGATAGCACTTTAGCATTGAGTTAAATACAACTAACAGCTGATTAGATAAATTATAGTAATTTTAGGAATGGCAGCATGGAGAGTTTAAACCTGTAATCTCAATAAATGTAATCATTTTGCTCAGAAGAGTTTGTATTTGGGATCAAACAATCACTGCTATGTAATTCTCAAATTTTTCTGTGTCCATTGTGAATTTTCACAGTGAGGGTTGAAGAAGCACATAGAGCGATTTCTATTAGGAATATCGATGAGGGAATAAAAGAATCCTTAAGTTTCAGAATATCTGCAGTAAGTGTATCTAAATATAGAAAGAAGAGAGCTCCATTTCATTGTCCCTCATCTGCAAACACTTTTACATTGAACATTAAATTTCTCATGCTGCTATAAAGACATGGTTTTTAATAGAGTTCAATTCATGCATAATCCTATTTTGGGAGTAGAAGACTAGTTATTTCTGTTAACAGTTGAACCCAGGTATTTTTGTTTTGCCTGTTGTTTTCCTGGCACCAAAGTAATGCAGTGGAGAGTGTCAAAATTGAAACCAGGAAGTTCTAAGTTCCAGTCCTCTCATACCAATATAAGTTATATGACCTTATATAAATCATTTCAGTTCCCATTCTCTATTTCCCCACATATAAAAATGGCATGATGTAAATCCCCAGCTTACAGGGATACTGGATGGCCTATATAAGACAACATTTTAAATCAATTCACAAACCTTAAGGTACACTATATAAATGCTATCTATTATTTTCATATTATAATATACATAATTTGACATCTGGTATATCTAATCCATATAAGTGAGGAGCTACATTTGAAAATAAGTAGATGATACATATTAGCAAAAAATTAAAAATAGGTTCTGTCTATGTACTTTTAAAAAATAAATGTACAAACAATAAAAATGTTCTACCTGCTTTGCTTGCCTTGGCCACCAATGGTAGGAAGTCTTTTGATGTGTAAAATCCCTGGTCCATACTTAGTCCTTGGAATATGCTGTCTTTATTTGGTTCTGGTAAACCTGAGGGAGGGAAAAATGTTTTTAAATGGTTATTAAAGGAAGATTATATTTTTTAAATGCAAAAATAAACAAAACCCACAAGGAAATAACTACTTTCATAACAGAGGAATAATTATTCCAATTTTATCACCTCTATTTCTTTACAAAGAAAGAAAACCAATTTACTGTAGTAAAATTCTGAATGCTGGACAAATCCTACTCTTTTGAACATTTCAAAACTTTTCATTTTAAGTTTTACTTTCTATGATTTGGAGATCCAGAGAAAAGGACACTACATTTTCAACTTAGAAGACTGAGCTTCATAAATGGCACTCTGGTTAAGGAAGAATAAATGGAATAATAAAAATTGAGACACTCAGAAGTTCACAGGAAACAGGGATAAAGAAAAGAACCTGCAGTAAAATCCATGGCCTCAAATGTATGGACACAATTGTCAAAATTTTATTCAGTAGAGAAGAGAAAATAGAGATTATAAAGAAAGGGGGCAAGTTCGACTTCATGGTTATCAGTGAGATTTGTTGGGATGAGAGCCATGACTATACTATGCTAAGAAAGACAGTGATAAACTTGAGAATGTCTAGAGGAGACCAACCAGCAAAAAAAAAAATATGAGTCCCTATCATATGAGAATCAGATGAAGAAAGTGGGCATTTTATCCTGGAGAAAAGAAGACAAAGAGGGATGTAGGAACATCCCATAATTGAAGGATTATCATGTGGAGGGGGTAATCAACCTTGTTCTATTTGTCTCCCACAGGACAGTACTGAGAATGAGAAGAAGAAATTGAAATGAAGAAAATTGCAGATTAGAAACTATATAGAGGAGGGATGCTTGCTTATTATGGTCAGAATTTCATTTATAGGCTGACTTACATGACTTTTAAGGTTCATATGAAATACTCAAATTCTATGATTCTGTCATTATAGGACTATATAGTTGACTCCATTGTAAGATAACTTAATTCTGTGTCTTAATTTTGACATGTAAAATTAAGCTAATAATAATAGCTTTTAGTTTCCTAGGAATATAGTGAAATAAAGGATATAGAAAAGAATAAATCTAATTAAAAGAACATATATATATATATATATATATATATATGTACTTAAAACACACTGATAAGGGCATACTTTTTTTCTGTTTCAATGTATAATGATATAAATTTTGATCCAGAAAATGATCATTCCATTCATCAACTTCTAGAGAACTGAACAGTTCTTTAGGATGGCCTTAAAAACCTTTGAGAGAATGCCTATAGTTAAATCTACATTTGATCATAAGAATCATCAATTTAAAACTAGACTTAACCTTGAGATCATCAGGAACTGCCTCATTATTTTGTACATGAGGAAACTGAGGACCATATAAGTTAAATAATTTGCCAAAGGTAACATGATTCATAAATTTTGTGCAGATTTGTACAGTGCTTAGTACTGTATCTGACAAATGGTAGATGTTTAACAACTGGTTATTTCATTTCTTACCTTCTTCCCTTCCTCTTTTTCTCTCTCCCTTTCTCTCTCTCCTCTTTTATTTCTACCTTCTTTCTCCCATGTCCAGAAAGCTATCACTACACTAAGCTGTCTTTCATTGAAATGAAAGAAATTGGGGGCAGGTAGGTGGTGCATGGGGTCAGCTATTTGGCACATGAGGGCAGCTAAGTGGTGCAGTGGAGAGAGTAATGACCCTGAAGTCAAAAGGTCCTGAGTTCAAATCCCATCTCAGAGACATAATAATTACCTATCTGTGTGACCTTGGACAAGTCACTTATCCCTGCTGCCTTGCAAAAACTACAAGAAGAAGAAAGAAGAAGAAGAAGAATGAAAGCAATTATAAAGTATATTCAAAGGGACATATGTAAAAAGCAAATTCTATATAATTTTTTTTCCAGAAAAATCAACTCTATTTAGTTGGTGCTATTATTGAAATGATAATGTTCAAATTAATTTTGTTGTGTTAACAATTAACAGCCTAATGGGAGAAACAACATGCAAATAATTATGCTAAAAAAAACCTAGGTAGGGAATAAATTGAGATAATCTCAGAGGGAAGGCTCTAAGATTAAGAAGGACTGGGAAAGGTTTCTTTAATTAGCTGGGACTTTTTGTAAAAGAAACCAGGAAAGGCAGGAGGCAGAGGTGAGAAAGATTTCTAGATTTGAGGGACAGCCAGTTAAAGTGCTTGGAATTAGATATGGAATAACATATATAAGGAGCAGTAAGAAGAAAGTTCATTAGATCACAGATGACCCAAAGTGAAGAAAGGCATAAAAAAGAATTGACCCTTTATCCCAAGTTCACAGAACCCTTGACATTAAACTTAGCTTTGGAGAAAATGCTAAGAAAGAAAAAGAATATTAAACAATTCTATCTCAACAAGCCATGCTGAGTAGGGAAGTAAAGATTAGAGACAGAGTAATTGTCTCTACCAGTTCTTTAAGGTTTTGCCCAGGTTGTTCTTGCTGATTGTAGAGAGTGGAAATTGAGTGAGTGAAAATTGTCTCCCCCCTTTTCTTTTCCACTTCCTACCCACCACTTACAGGGAGGGTTAGCCCAAATATTAATAGGAGCTTAGCCCAGGTAACTCTTCCCTAGCTTAATTATATGTACTTCCTACTTGTCTCCTGCCAAGTGAAGGGATGAGAAGAGGTGATTTTTTTTTTTAACAAGAGGATCTTGAACTTGATTTGTCAGGGTCAAGCACCCACCACAAGGATATACCTCTGCATGAGAAGTAGCTTCAATAAGACAAAAGAGGATGGTAGAATGGAACAAAAGATTTTAATAATAGAAAGCTGAATGACCACTGTAGATTAGATGCCTCTCCTGAAAAGTGTCCATTTCTGGAAGGTACTATAATTATGAACTAAGTAAATTATCATTATTAAGTATAATAATCAATATTTCTACATTTCTCTTGAATACAGATTCTCCAGGAGAATAGATAGGTGAAGATAGATGTATTGGGAGAAAGTATAATAGTGTGCAGAGCTAGTCCTAAGGGGCAGTCAAGATTTCCAGGAGTTTTGAAGACATTCTGGGAAATACAATACATTCCAAACTTGAGTAAATTTCTCTAGTATTATGCATGACTTTACTAATAGGTTAAAAGATAAAGATTTAATGAAGAGGTAGTAAACTATCTGGCTTTCTCTAACATAGAAGAAAAGTTGCATGGTGAATGTGGTATGCTAGACTCCAATCTTGTGATTGTAAGGGGGCATTTGGGGTCTTTTTTTTTTTAGGCAAGGCAAATGGGGTTTTTGCAAGGCAAATGGGATTAAGTGGCTTGTCCAAGGCCACACAGCTAGGTATTTATTAAGTGTTTGAGACCAGATTTGAATCCAGGTACTCCTGACTCCAGGGCCAGTGCTTTATCCACTGTGCCACCTACCTGCCCCTGTTTTTGGTCTTGAAGTGAAAATAATGGCCGGATTTTTATGCCAGCTTCTACTGAATAATTTTCAAGACTTCAGTTGTTTTGCCATATATATGAAATGAAGCAATTTAATAACAATTACACTGAAGAGGAGAAACTCATGGGATTTGGTGTAAACTCCTGAGCATTGACTAGAGTAGATTGAAACCTAATGAAGCTTTGGAGGGTAGAATCAACTAGGGACTTACTAGTCTCTTTGGAAATTTTCTCTTTTGAGTAATACTCTTCTGAGTAAATTGAGATATTTATCAGTATTTGATATTTTTGAAAGGATTCATAATTGTAAAAAATATTCATACTTGTGTGGTAAGAAAAATGATGGAAACAAAGTGGGTATCCAATAATTGTGAGATGTATAAAAGCCAAAAACAATAATTGGACACAAATGTAAATTAATTTTACTGTGTGAGGAATTAGCAAAAACTTAGGAAATATTTGAGCAGATGTAAAGCTAGCAAAATAAGGAGAATACCAAGCACGATGATTATAATGATATAAAATTTAAAAAAAATTCTCCTAAACAAACAACATTGAATTACCATCATGGTCAATTTGTTTCCAGAGATTAGATTATGAAAAATATCTCTCTGTTTGGTAAAAATGGGAGCGGGATGACTATTGGAGCAGAATGTTGCATACACTGTAAAGTGAAGTTACTGTGATAGTTATATTTTGTTTTAACGTTTCCCCCTGCTTGTTACAATGTGTGTGTGTGTGTATGTATGTATGTGTATGTGTATGCATGTGAGCATATGGAAATATATGTTTTCATTGGGTGGGTTAGCAGGTGTGTGGATATATCTGAAAAAAAAGCTATGATACAAAAATGAAAAAGTATCAAGTCTTAGCAAAAGAAAAGAATGGGTTAGCAAAAGAATACAAATATACTGGCTTAAAATGTATATTTCATTAGTTTGAAATAGATATATCTCTGGATATTAAAATATTTAACAATTTAACAAATGTTTGTGAAACTCCTACTACTTTCCAATGCACCATATTAGGTTAGTGGGAAAGACGGAAACAACCTCACCTTCAAAATATTTTTTGTCAAATCATTTTGTACATATGAAATTCATTTCTAGTGGCATTACTATACTATTTGTCTATAAAATATTTTTCATAAGATTCACTATCATAAATATGATTTTGAATGTTTTAGTTGCAAACACAACAAGGAGAATGAAACAAAAATTTAAAGCTTTGTCTCCTATATCTAGAGACATATTTTAAAGTAATACTTAAGCTGGCTAGGGATATGTCCTAACTAGGTCATTAATTCATGGTTTCATTCCCCATCAACTCATCACCTGAAATCTCATCAACATGGAGATTGATTCAGCTTTGATGCTCAACACCCCCTCAACACTCATTTTTCTCTCCTCTCCAATTGGAAGGCTGGAGGGCACAGTAATAAACTCTTCTTCTAGGCTCTTTTTATAGAGGTCTCAGACTGTTCCAGTTAACTTTTTTTTTAACCATAAACTGTTCTGCTTGGTATTGACACTAGAAACATCATGCTTGCTCCTGGGCCAGATATCCTCTCATGCACTCCCCTCATTTCAATATACCCATCCTCAGAGCTTTTCAGCTCCCATAAATTTTTATTGATTATATATTAAGTAAATATAACCAGAAATAGCACTGAAGATCCTGGTTTTAATAGGAATCCACCTATATAAATTACAAAGTATAGAAAAGCTTTGGTTAACTCCATCCAATGCTTCAGCCCTCTAATATTCTCAGATATGGCTCCAAGTTCTCTGGAATATAAAACTGATAAACAATTGGACACTACCTTTCCTGGGGAAAAAAAGTAAGGTATATTGATTCCTTCTCTTTTTATGTCACATTATTTTCTAAATATACTACTATATCAGAGAGCCTGCCTTTATAACAAACAAATAAAACATAATTCATTTCATTTTTTTTGCTAGAGATGAATTTCTATAGTTAATTGCCTAGAATGTTAACTAATATGTAGTCATTTTCATAAATTGATACATTAATATAAGGAGAAATACCTACTGAATTTTTGGATTTATATCATTTTTTTCTTAAGTGAAATGAACTGACTGAATTTGGGATTATGGAATGAGGAGTAATCATTTAATATGTGACGGATGACCCATGTGTCTGATTTCTATAATTACTGATGGCTGGGCCTCTCAATTGCTATTACAGACATACCCTAAAAGCAGGGAATTATATCAGATAATATTCATTCTCAGAGGAGCAAAATTTGCTGATGTAGACATGACTTTTCATCACAAACCATGTTCTGAAAGGCAAATATTCTAGCACTTCCTAAGTCAGGAACAGTATCGGAATGGATAGGTACATGATGCCCCAGGGATACATAGGATAAACCCTTCTAGGTTGTTTTCAAAGAGAAAGCAATAAGTAGAACAGATAAATAGATGTAGTATTCCAACTATCCAGCTACATCAAGAAGCAATCCCTGTCTACTCCCTTATTCCGTCTTCACAGAGAATTTCTCTATAACCTATAGAATAGAAAAATCAACCTCATCCCAGACACACCAGCAGTGTAAGTTCCGTCTGCCTTTTCTATAATATCCTGGCTACACTAAGAATTCCTCAAGGGAATTGTCAAACAATCAGGAAGGCTTTCCCCAGATGCTCTCAAGAGCCATGACACAGAAGAAGCATCTTAAGGTAGTGAACAGTTTGTATCTGTGCTCTTTTCAGTTAATGTACCCTGTCCCTGCTGCTTCTCCCCAATAGACTACCATCAAGAACAATGTCAGCCTGGTGACACTGAAGAGTTATTACTGACATAGAGCCTAGCTTCCAGCAGGTGCCCTTACAAATTCAAACTATTTTAACTAATGGAAAATGGTATTATTTAATTTTGTTTCTTATTATTTATTGTTCATTAAATTTCTTTTACTTTATTTTTATATTATCAACTGTTTTTCCTCTTCACATCTGTCCTCAACCACTGAAATAGGAAAGAAAGATGAATAGAAGGAAGAAGGAATGAAAAAGGAGGGAAAAGAAATAGGGAAGAATGGAAAGAGAAAGAAGAAATAAAAAAGGAGGAAGAAAAGATTCTTAAAAAACCCTATAGATCCCTTGTATCACATAAGCACAATTTTTAAAAAATCTCTAACCTATTTACATTTAAAATGCATTTCTCATTCTGCATATCATTTCCTTATCTCTCAAAGATGCTGTGGTCAGCATTATTCTTTATCCAAACTCAGCAATCCGTGGTAAATTGTTTCTTTTTTTATGCTTTTAAACTATTTGCAACTATTAGCTAATTTTAAACAATACAATCTCCGAAACACAACAGAAGGAGATGTATGGTATAGTATTATGAAGCCTTGATCTGGACAAGTTAAGCTTCCATCTGAAGAAGAGGTCCTATAGCTGCATGCACACACATATATGTTCACATATATATATACATATATGTAGATAGCATCTATTATAAGACTAAATTTATATTATGGTGAGCATTCTATTGCATCATATTTTAAGTAGACAACAGGGGATTTCACTTTAATTTTCTTTTCTCTGAATTCAGGAAAATATGGAACAATCACAATAAAGTTCCTGTCCCTTTATTTTGCAGATTGGGTCTTTTAAAATATTTCATTTCCTTTTATCTCCTATCTCCCACATATAGACTAGAGGAGTGGCAATGCCAAAGATATTTGGTTAAGTTAGATGGATCTTTCTTCTATATTCATTGTTTTGATTCTATCTACAGATCATAGATTTAAAACTGGAATATACTTTAAGACATCATCTAGTTCAATTTTCTCCACTTTAGAAATTAGGAAACTAAGGCCTATAGAATTTTAGCATCTTCTTCAATTTGGCTGTAGGCATATAATGACATTGGCTAGGTTTTGAATCCATGGTTTCTAATACTTAAACTAGTTTATTTCCTTCTATAACAAACTAGCTCTGAAGAGAACCATCAATAGGCCTATTATGAGTCATAATCATCATGTTATGTAATGTCTTCTTGGGGGTAAGCCTATATTTCTTCTTTTTTAAAATTTAATTTAATTTTATATCATTTTGTTTTCTCTGGGTACAAATAAAAACAAGTTCCAATATTCACTTTTAAAACCATGAGATCCAAATTTTCTCCCTTCCTCCCACCCCAATCCCCTTCATGGAGAAACCATGTTACTTGATACACGTTAGAAAAAGGCTATGTTTCTCGAGGCAATATCACAGAGAATATACTTTAGCAGATACTACCAAGATATAAAGGGTTCAAGTGTGGACTTCTGAGTGAAAAAGTTTACTGTTCAAGGTCAACCTTGTAAATATAGAACGAGGATGACAATCAAAGTATTAACTAATAGATGTCTTGGATCTAGGGACCAATATATCTCATGATATGTAAATACAGATATACACTTACCATTCATAAAATGTTTTCAGTTCTGGGAAACTATCTTATACAATGAAAGCATCATAAGAAGTACAAAAGCAGACAGAATTCTAAGTCATGCAGAGGTCATTTAATGATCAGTACTCTCATTGTTGTGGCAGCCAGTTGACTTAATTCATAGAGCACTGGCTTTATAGTCAGGAAGATCTGAGTTTAAATTCAGATTAAAATGCTAATTAGCTGTGTGACCCTGGTCAAGTCATTTGACTTCTGTTTGCATTAATCCACTGGAGAAAGAAATTGCAAACTGCTCTAGCATCTTTGTCAAGAAATCTCCATGTGCAGCATTGAACTTGGAGAAGACTGAATGACTAAACAACTATCCCCACCACTACCACCACCAATAACAGCAACCAAGCAATTAACCAATAATCCAGCAACAAAAAGGCCACGTGGGCTTTTGTCTCTAAGGACTAATTTGATAATCTAATGGATCTTTTCCCTACTGGCATTCTCTCGATGAATGAACCCAAAAGACAACAGAAAGCTAAGGCTAAGGGATAATGAATTCCAGTCTCCTCAGGTAGTAAATACAAGAATTAGTAGATTCGGTTGAATTACATTGAGATAATATCGACAAGGATAATACTACTAATAAGCAGCATTTCTCTTTAGTGTTTATAACGTGTTTTATAGATGCTTTCTCATTTGAGTCTTCTCATAGCAGCCCTGTAAGGTAGAGAATGCTATTATTCCCACTTTACCAATGAGGCAACTAAAGCTAAGAGGGTGAGCAGCTTGCCCAGGGTCTCAGCTATCTGAGTCATGATTTGGACTCAGGACTTCCAGATTTGAAATTATATGCTCTATCTTTTTCCACCACCTAGCTACAACAGAAACCAGCCTTTCTGCCTCTGAGTACAAGATAATCAAGAAAAGAATGGACAACCACTGTAGAAGATAACCAAAGACATCAGATCGAGAAAGTGATAAGGCAGTCCAGCCCCAAATGGAACACAACACTTCTTGATGTCAATACAAAAAGGGTCACAAGGGAGCCTGGCAAAATTGTGGGTTAGAGAACATAGCGTGGGACAGAGTAATAGAGTCAAAAGGATGTTTATAGGATCTCCAAAGAAGCCTCATATATGTCCAACGTGTGGACGTTGTAGGAAAGCCATGCCAAAAGTGACCAGTAAGATTATAAAACGTGAAATTGTGCCTTTATAGAGAGAGGAAATAACTAGTCACTGAGGCAGCCCTCACTTCAGGATCAGCTGTCTGTTGGCAGTCATTTCTACACAGCTCTCATCAACTGGTGAGAGCTAAAATCAATACCAAATTAGAAGTAAGGATAAAGATAAGAAGACAACACTGTGTGCAATTATAACAACTCTGACCTGATCTATTTAAACAAGTTATCAATTCTGGACAGGGAGGGGTAAGAAGTAGAAACAAAATGTACAAAAGCAAAGATATTGACTGTGCTACAGTTTCTTAGAGAATACCAAAAAGAAATAAGTCACTGAATAAATAAATAGAACTAACCCCAAAAAAGAGGAAGGAGAAAGATTGCAAGTAGCATTTAATCCTCATAACAAGTGAAGAAATATGGCAATCAGTGAACAGTAAGCCCTTTTCCTTTCCAAATATAATGCCTCAATTTGTGTCATTGATCACATCACTGCCTTCTTCAGGAGCTTGCTTCTATTGATCATTTCCTACTGTCCTCTTCATCATCAATTTCTATTTACTAGATTGTTCACTACTGTCTACAAATTTACCCAGGTTCTCTTCTAGCCTTAAATCCTTCCCACTACTGACATTCACTCAAGTTATCGTCTTATATTCTTCCCTTTTTCACTGTCAAGCTTCCATAAAAACATTTTATATATATATATATATATATATATATATATATATGTATATTATATGTATGTATATATACATATATATATATATATAGTGTGTGTGTGTGTGTAGTGAGTACTCCTTACTTCAATGTATTTTCTCCTGCTTTCTCTTTTGTTCAAATATTTTCCCATTTTCTCATGCTTGACTGAATGGCCCTTATCAGTCATAATTGCTTATTGTTGATAAATTCTTCCTGACCCTAATACATGATCCTTCAAATATTTTCCCCTTTGAATTACAAGTCTTCCCCCCTTCTATATTATCTTCTAAGTATCATATTTTATATTTACCCCTCCTAAATTAAATCTTTATATACTTTCCCCAAGAGTCTGGTTTGTTAAATGTTAATGTTTAATTTTACCCCTGCCATATAATAGCTTGACTATCTCCTCCAGTAACATTTCATCTCTGATATGCATAGTATCTATGCTTTTTTCCCAAGTTCCTGATAAAAGTGTGATATAGTCCAGTTATAAGAATAAAGCCTGGAACAATGCAATGGACAACTTCCTCCATGTCAATATTGACATATAAAAGACTCCTCTTTGGATCTAGACATCCAACCAATTTGCCTAAGTGAATCATTTCTCCAATTTCTCTTCATTTTATCCACAAGTAAAGCATGAGAGACTTTTTCACATGCTTCATTCAAATTTAAATATATTTAAAACAACATTGTTCTTGCTCACAAGCTGTATGTAAAACATCATTTAGTTGATTTTTCAAGATTTCTCAAACATGAGAAAACTTCAAATGATTAGAAAATATAACAAATGACTCATTTAGAGCTTGCTTCTTTATTTTGACAAAGCAATTTTTGAGACCATAGGTGTCATTATTATAAAACACGAGGAAAAAGGGAACAAGAGGCAATCTATTGTATTCTCATATCAAGATACAAATAAAATTTAGGTAGAAAAGCATATGATAGTATGCACATATGTGCATGCACATACATTTAAACTATAATCATATATATATATATGTGTGTGTGTGTGTGTGTGTGTGTGTGTGTGTGTGTGTGTGTGTGTTATGAATTCAATCTTTAAAAGTTAATCCTTGGACAGCTAGGTGGCACAGTGGATAGAGCACCAGCCTTGGAATCAGGAGCACCTGAGTTCAAATCTGACCTCAGACACTTAATAATTACCTAGCTATGTGGCCATGGGTAAGACACTTAACCCCATTGCCTTGCAACCCCCCCCCCAAAAAAAAAGTTAATCCTTGTCATTCCCGATGAACAGCATACTTAAAACTGGCTAAGCTGCACCATGGAGGCATGATTTCTACATGTCATACGTGCTATCCTTATGTCCATACTCAGAATCTTTTCAGTTCAGTATGACAAGAGTCAAAGAAATTTCCAATGATTTAATATCAGTTTAGAAAGAGGTACAGGATCAAGAGATGAGATACTTTTCATACAAAAGAATTAGAAGATTAGTTTCCCTGGAATAGAGTGCACTATGTACAAATAGGAATCAAAATTGCAAGGCTGGTGTGTGTGTGTGTGTGTGTGTGTGTGTATGGTTGTTTTTGTGTGTGTGTGTGAATTTTAGGAGCAAAATAAACCTGTCACTAAGTTTGTCATAATCATTAATACTAAGGTTACTAAGGAGAACATTTTATTTCTTAGAGACAATACAGTCATTAAAAATTTCAAGGGTAACAGATATGACAGAATAAGATCTATGTTTTCAAAATATTAATTTGAGAACTATTTGAAAAATGGAATGGAGAGAGGAGAGACTCAAAGGAGACCGATTAGGAGACTACAGCAACAGTACAGGGAAACATTGCTGAGCATCAGAACTAGGAAAAAGAAAATTACCCTATCATAGTTTGCCTAAGAAAATGGTTAAAAACATTTTGACCCTGTAAATTACCAGTCAATCACACCAACTCTCCATTTCCACAAAACAGGAGATGTCAAAGAAAAGTAAGGCAGGAAGAACTCATAGCAATGTATCTATGCCTAGTTTTCAAATGCATGGGTTAAATGAATGACTTCATCATATAATTCAGTTGGTCATGACTGCCCTTGACCTGGCTATAGTAAGATAAATAAAAAGAGGGAGCAGGGGTGGCTAGGTTGTGCAGTGGATAGAGCACCAGCCCTGGAGTCAGGAGTACCTGAGTTCAAATCCAGGCATTTAATAATTACCTGGCTGTGTGGCCTTGGGCAAGCCACTTAAACCCCATTGCCTTGCGAAAAAAAAAAAAAAAAAACCTTTAAAAAAGAGGGAGCAGAACATCAATGTTTTGTTGTTTAATTCTCATACCTCCCAAACTGAAATTTGATATGACTTTGAATTCATTGACTGAATGTCTAAGATACATGCTTGAAAAAATATAATTTAAGTAATATGCTAACTTCACTAATGACACTACTCTTTTTTCAACCCATGTAGTATTAGAAAGGCTGATACTGCAGAGAAGATCTTTAATATTTTTTGCCCAGAAAATTCATCAATATGTCCTTTTAATCCCACTTTAGATTACTAGTGTACCATTTTTCTCAATATATGGAACTTCTCTACTTGAAAATCTTGGGCTTTTTTTTCCAAATTAGGGAACTGATTGAAGGAAACCACAAAACAAAGTTCTGATTTTTGTTTTCTGAACTAATGTATTGAGAGGAAAATAGGTCTAGTATTCTCCAAAGTGCCTTGGAGTAGGATTCAAAAGCCTTTGGGTGATTCCCTAAATTCACCATTTCTCAGTTATTGAACTTAGCTAATAACAATTTCTTCACTAAAAACTTCCTTGGCTATTTCCCCATAATATGGCTATGACAATGTGTGCATGAAGTTATGCATGTGCATGCAAACTCTGATGATTCCTATCAAATCTGGAATGATTAAAAGTATTTTCCTAGAGTTAGATTTTTAGATATATACCTTGCTAAGTTCAAAAAGGGTCATTCTCAGGTTGGCCACATGGTGATATATTGCTTGGTTATAGTAACTCTCAATGACTTGCCATCAAAACATACAGAAGTTGCAATCTACTTTGGTGGTGGGAGGGCCAATAATCATGAGATAACAGATCTTTGAGGGGTCAAAGGGCCCTGGGATATGTCTTTGAATTTCCCTCAACTAAAGCAACACAGGCTACATAATTGATGGTAATGCTTGTCCTGACTCCCTTCCTGAGTTAGTTTGATATCACATGAGATGAGGTAATGCTTTGTACATTATAAAGTTTTATAGATTTAAACATTATGTTTAAGGCAAAAATCTTTTTTATGCTTTGAAGTTTCCAGGTTTTCACTGGTATAATTAGAGACCTGTACTTCCTTTTATGGCTGTATCTAAGTCACATTTATGAAGCACAAGAACAGTTTTTGAATTTATCATTGAAAAACATCTGAAATAGTGACCATACTGGGCAAAAAAAGGCCAGAAGATATGTCCTTGCTATCCTGTATGTAAATTGTTTTTGCAAAAATTAAAGCACAATTTAAATATCAGGTATCTTTCTTATTATTCTGTTATTGGAAATCTATATGTTAAACTCGATTCAAGAAAAGAGAATCCTCTAGAAAGCAAAATCAATTGGAATTAAAGTCATGGAAATAAAACTATCATGTAAGGCAAAAGTTTCACAAAATCCATTTTTTCTAGTTGTATTCTCTAGATCCCTTCTGAAGGGAAATCCTATTCCCAATGGATGAATAGATCATACAAGCTATCTCTCTAGGTTCTATACATTGATTGAGAAATGAAGAAAAATCAATAACTCTCTATTATGGTTCTTTTTATCAAAAAGGGATTTTATTTTTTTTGTCTAGAGATTCATTTGGTTTCCAGTGTTCAAGAAACACTAAAAAAGGGTGCAAAGATTCTATAAAGTAATATGAAATTAGATTATTCAAAATAATAACATTATGTATCGTGCTATTTTTATTTTTATTTTCAATTCTTAGACTATATGGTGTTTTTTTCATATTAGTGCTTTTTCCTCTGTTTCATCGTGGTCACTTCTATGGGTGATTTCAATTGAGACCGAAACAAGGCAAAATGTCAAAAATGAGAAGCCTTTGCTTTTAAACAGAAGATATTTTTCTCCTATATTTTGATTTGCTTAATAAGAACATCTGAGGCTGAAAAAATGTAGAAATCAAGAAATAGCTTTTGCAATGCTATGGAGTGGGGGGAAGGCAAGGGAGAACGAGGGAGCTTTCATTCTCATCAGAAAAGTCTCAGAGAGAAAACAGCATGCATACTCAATAGGGTATAGAAATCTAGAAGAAAAAGGACGGATGGAGGACAGGGGGAGGGGAGGGGGGGAGGGGGGTGATAGAGGAGAGGGTAGATCATGGAAGGAGGATAGTCATATATAACACGTTTTCATTTTTACTTTTTTGCAAGGTAGTGGGATTGGGTGGTCTGTCCAGGACCATGGGGCTAGGTGGTTGCTGGGTCTCTGCGGTGTGATGTGGGTTTGGGGTCTCTTGGCCCCAGAACTGGTGCCCTGTCCATTGCACCACTCAGTTGCCCCAAAGCACATGTTTGAAGAGGGACATAGTGAAAGCAGAGAGAAAATATAATAGATGGTAGTGGGGAGGAATGGATGAAGGGAATTAAAATCAGCAACAGCAATTGTAGAAAATATGGAAGTAACTTTTCTGATGGACTTATGATAAAGAATGTGATCCATCCCAGAGACACAACTGATGGTATCAGAACACAGATTGAAAAACATTTTTTTCTTTTTCTTTCACTTTATTTCTCAAGAGGTTTTATATTTTGTGGGGGGACAGGGTATTATTTTAATCTTACAACAAGACTATTTTAGTAATGTGTAAATAAATGAAAGAAAAATTTTCAAAAAAACATTTAACCTTCTTCAAATAAGTGTCTGTCTCAAAAGTTTTAATTTTCAAGTGCTTAAGAAAAATCCCCCTCCCCTTACATTCATAATTTGCAAGATGAAAAGGTATAGAATAACTAGAGAAAACAAAATACACAAAAAATTAAGTTATGATTGTGTTTGCTGATACCTGGTGAAGAGTAAACATTTAAAGAAGGAATGTTTGTTGAGTCAATTAATGAACAAGATGAAACAATAATGATCATTTTCTTAGTTGTTCAATGAAATTGCCTCTCTCAAACATGAAGACGTTATATGAAAATATCACCACAAAATAAGAATGTGTTCATTTTCCTTATAGGATTATTACCACAGAAGAAGAGAATTTTAGAGCTAGAAAAAACTTCAAAGGTCATATATCCTAACTACTTACTAAATCATGAATTCTCTTTAAAGCATCACAATAAATGATAAATACAGCCTCTAACTGACAGAGGGAGATTCCCAACACAGAGTGAAATATTTACAAGCATACTGGTGGATGTTCTGAAGGGACAAATCACACAGGATTTATAAAGTCATGTTCATAAGTTCAACATAACATGATATCATTTGGAAAGTTTTAAAATCCCCTAGAAGTGTCTCATCTCAATCATATTTTCTATTGTTGAGAATATTATAGACTTTACTATGAACACTATGAAACACAAATTGTTCCAGAATATTAATATCTCCTTTTATGCCTAAAGCAACTAACATCATCATAATCATCCAAAATAATAATAAAACACAATCTAGATTTAATTTTTAAGATCTGACATTCAGCATGATGCATACATGAAATATTTACATGTATATGTGAATACATGGATGTATATCAATATATTTACATGCAACTTCAACATGTTTGAGGGAGGCCATTTTAATGCATAACTAAGAAAATGATAATTGTTTTGTCATTTTGTTTATTATTTGACTCAACAAATGTTCATTAAATGCTTTCTCTGTCCCAGATACCACCAGACATGCTCTGTTTTCTTTATCTAGCCTATATCCTCATCATCTTACCTTGAAATTATGAACTTAAGGGTTAAAAAAACCCAACTTTCTAAAGTTTATATCTATGCACACACACACATACACACACACATATATATTTGCACATGTACCTATACACATATATAAATATACATTGTTTACAAACATAATGCACTAATGCAATGAAATGTAAGTACACATATACAAAGATGTATGCATGTGTATGCATAATATTATACATGTATATACTCATGTAAATATATGGACACATATATCATGTCTTAGAATGGCATACAAAATGTATGTGCAAATATATGAAGACAGTAAATGGACATGTATATAAGTATCAAGATAGTATAATAGAGTGTTAGGTATGTCACCTGGGAAAAATATCTTCCTAAGTTCAAATTTGCTCTCAGACTTTTACTAGATGTGTGATCTTGAGTAAGTCACTTAACCCTGTTGGCTAAGTTTCTTCATCTAATGAGCTGGAGAAAGAAATGGAAAATCACTGCAGTGTCTTTGCCACCAAAGTTCCAATGGTGTCACAAAGAGCTGGACACAACTTAAATGACTGAACAACAACATGTTTACAAATTTATTCACTGCACACATGTCTACATGCATGTACAAATCCACACACATTTATGTATGCATGTGTACACAGACACATGAACTTTTATGAATGTGAATATGCATATGTATACGTCAATGTATTATATTTTAGAAAATATTCCTATCCACTATGTGTACATTTATATATGCATAGGTATATATTTATTTTTCTAAGATATTTAAAAATAAACATGTTACAATTACCTTTAAGATTTAATACAAAACACTGAATGATTATGTTTACATATATGTGTCCAGGAGCATAAAATATGTATGTCATTCCCCTCTTCAAAAAAGTCCTCAGTGATTTCTCTCTTGAATGAAACTCCTTAGATGAACATTTAAGTACTTTATAATATGAGTATAAAACAAATTCCTACACATGCACTGATTTCATATTGCATTCTTTCATTCATTCTACAAGCAAGTTATATAGACTTGATGTTCCTTGTATGTAACATTACAAAGTTAATGAGGGGAAAAAACAAACCTGTTTAAAATGACTATTAGGTAACAAAATGCTAGGGATATAGAATGAAATGCTCTCAGGAAGATCCTATTCTAATGTTGGAGACAAAACATGTTGAAAGTTTCATCTGTAAGTCAGATGGAAAGGTCTCATGGTTCTTAGGGTACAGCAGAAAATAGATGTTAATAATGCATCTTTAATATCATTTCCACAGTTAAATCCTACCAGCTTCTATTGTTGAACCATGTGATAATGCCAATAGCTTTGTTGCCAAGAACTTTCTGCATATTCAGCAGCTGTGGCTGTAGCAATGCCAGAAGCACTTGCCTTTGGCTATGAGTACTGAGTTGGAAGTCTTGCTGTTCCTAATGGTACACGGTTTTGATTTGTCTCTATCAGGGTCTGAGGAGAGATGGTGGTCAAAATGGTGGTGATATTCTGACTTGCCTGGCACACACTAGTTTCTGTCTCTCCTTGTTTCTTCAACTAGGCTGAGTTGGCTGTCCTGGGGATGACAAGTTGTTGGCAACTATGGGAGATGGTCCATTCTCCACAGGAGTCACTTCCCTGGATGATAGCTATAAGGTTGGGTTGGAAACAAGACTGGTAATTCAAAGTTGCTGCTATTCTTCATCTTATTTTCTTGTTTGTAATTGGAGGCAGCTCTTGTTGGTATTGGTGAGGAATAATTTCTGTCTCCAATGATGGCTTTAGGAACTAAGCTGAATGTTGTTTTGTTGATTTGAGAAATCCCATTATTCCCAAGATTCTTAGATTCAAGGTCCAGGACTATGACCATTGAAGTCTGAAGATGGTCAAGGGAATAGCAGTGGTTTGACATGTCTGGCACAGGCTGCCTCCAGATACCTTCAGACTTCCTTGTTGCTTCAGGTAGTCTGGTTTCCCTGCTCTCCTTTCCCTTTTAAGTCCCACATCTCCACATTTGTGCCTTTGTCTTTATCCTGAATTCTCTTTAAGGCAAAGCCACTGCATTTAGAGATGGTTAGAAACAAACACTAATTAATAATAATGGAAATAATGGAAATCAGGATAGGTCTAGAGCTTTGCCTTGAAGAGAATGATAATGAAAGGTGGAGGAAGCATTCTCTCTCTCTCTCTCTGTATATATACATATATATGTATATATACACATATTCACATATACTGTATAGACATTCTATATATACACACATATTCACATATACTATAGACATATATGAAAATATACATAAAATGTTTCATATATGTATATATTATTTTTCTGTATATATTAAATTTCTACAGTAGAAGACACTAGAAGGCGAGGATATTTTAATTTTTCTTTTTACTTCTCTATCCCTTAGGATGATAATAAAAGTTTATTGAATTAAATTAAATTAAATATTCTGTTTTTGTAACAAAATCTTTATTGATAAAATCGCTTCCATAAAATCAAAGATTATTTTAAAAAATCTGAATATACATGAGTTGTTGGATAATTGACTTTCACATTTTGCTGATGTATTCCTTAAAATTTTTAATATTCTAAAATTACAGCTCTGAGTGCTTTTTAAAATTAATTGATTTTATATTGACATAGCATATTATTTTAACAATGATAACTACAATAATAAAAATTCTTACAAGAAAATATAGTCCCTAAAATTAATTAAGTCAAACTATCTTACATAATGAATGTGTCACATAATATCCTTTGCAAATGGGAAAGGTATATGTTTTAATATTGAAAATTTGACACCAATATTGCCCACTGCATTTGACCTGAGCTGTGTTGCTTTTTGAGACATTTATGACATTGTATGCTTTATAGTTTTGGCTCTGCTTTCTTTGCTTGGTACCTCGTCATTCATTTCCTCCCATGTTTCCTTAAATTTTCCAAATTAAAGATACCTTAGAGTAAAATGTATTACAAGTCATTCTTCATACAGTTTATTCAACTATTCCTCAATTATTGGGCATACAGTTTGCTTCTAGATTTTTTTTGATGTTCTTTAAGAAGGCATTCTGTTTCTTCTTTCAGATAGATCTTTCAGAACTCTATCTTTACCACTGAATTATGATATCATCTTTAAATCTGAGTATACATGTATGTCTCATTCTAATAACTTGTTTACACTTATAAATGATTACTTCACAACATTCCAATTCTAGTTTGGGTAATAAAAGTTCAATCAGGAGAAACTTTTGACTCAGTTGCCTTTTTTCTCTTCCTTATTCTTAATCATTAGAACATTTAGACATTTTTAGGAAATTACTATTTAGGCCTATGTAAGAATACTATGTCCCTAAGTAAAGAAATCATTAATAATAAAATACTAAAAAGGAACAGTTATATTACAAAATAAATCTAGCAGACTTACAAAGAAAACAAATTTGAAAAAGCCACCTGCTGTGGAGATGAGGCAGTAATCTCAACAGCAGGAAATAAAAGGGAGAGAGGAGAAAAAAATACAAAAGCACAGACATTAAAAAAGTAATTAAAACACTTATCTCCATCGACATACATAACGAAAAAAACCCTCCACCAACCACCTAAAAACATACTCTATTGAACTGCACAGCAGGCAGAAACATTAAAGCTGTCACTGTAAAAACACATTCTGCAGTCGAGAAAAGTACCCCTTTAAAAATATAATCTCAAAAGTATTACTAATATGTTAATCACTGGTAAATGTGTCCCAAATACATTGGATTGTGTTACTTTCTTGACAGCATTTTATAGTGTAGTTTGGCATTTTGTATTAAAATAAATTCTTAAATACAAGCAGTGATAACCTCCTGTTTTATTTGTAATTATCCTAGAGAATGCAACTAAAATATTATAACTCACTAGTATGAATCACACTATCTGATTGGAGAATTCCTCACACCAAAGACTTTGTGCCATGTTGTTTAAGGAAACACGAATTTAGATCATTCATTTAGATGGATTCATTAAAAGCAAAAGTTATTATCGCTACAATCTTGACCCAGAATGAGGTGAGATTTAATGCAAGAGTCAGGGAAGAGCAAAAAAAAAATAGAGATGAAAACTGAGAACTGTTTTGTTACTTTTCACTAACATCTTGAACATGTATTATAAAAAATACCACCAATCAAAAAGCAGAACAAAAGAAACAACATGATTTCTAAAGTATTACTAATTATCTAATTTGGCTAGATTTGTGCTCTCCTATAGATCATATTTTCTATACTAGGGGAAATTTTTTTTACATTAATATCATTAAATTAATTTTTCTCAACACTAGTAGAAAGATAACATTTATAATGTAAGGAATTCTGGGGGTGCAGTGAGAAGATCTCAGTTTATATTCTAATTGTCAATTATTACCTATTTGACTTTGCACAAAAGTTCAAACATTTCACCCCTCTAGGACTGTTTCTTTATCTAATCAGCTAACAGATCAAGTGGAGAGGCCACTGAATTTGAGACATAAAAGACTTGAGTTCAAATGTTATCATAATTGTATATTAGCAGTATGACCCTCACTGAATCTTAAATTCAGTTTCTTCAACTGTGAAATGGGAATAATTAACTTTACAGGGTTAAAGTGAATTTACAGTAAGATTGTGTTTCTCTGTGTGTGTGTGTGTGTGTGTGTGTGTGTGTGTGTGTGAAGTTCTTTTACAAATCTTGATCTGTTAATAATAATAAGTCACAAATTTGTTGTGAGGATTAAATGAGACCATATTTATAAAATGCCAGCAAATTGCTTGGAGGATATCAGACATTTAATAAATGCTTTTTTTTCTTCCTTCACACATAAATGCAGGTTACAAATATTATTATCTATAAAATTAGACTGGATGAGCTCTAAGGTCCTGCACAATTATATGAACCAATACACTATTGTATCTGAAGTACTCCTTCCACTGATGTTGATCACAATCCTTCATACCTATCTCATCTTAATAAATCATTTTTATGAAATATAATAAAATAAATTAAATAAAAAAGCATCCCCTTGTGGCCAAAACCCTGCTGATGAAACCCTTTGAATTTGGTAGCATGTACCTTGGATGACAGATAAATCTGATTAGTTCATTTCCATGATTATGAACTTCTAACCTAAATGAGATCCAGTTCCACAGGGAAACTCCCCTTATAATACTCTTTTCTAATCTGCTGTTAAAAATGGGTTCATTTCTCTAAACATTTTATTTTTAAAAAATATTAACATCCAATAGCCACGCCTATATGTAATATCTTCCTATTTTTTTTATAATTCTATATCATTCTACCATAATTATTTATTCCTGTGATGATATCTTTACTTTAAATGAACTTTTTCCCAGAAATGTCACTTCTGAAAAAGGAATGTGAGTCTGTGAATTTTTTCTATAAAACTATGACTTTGGTTGTTGGAGAATTGTAAACTATTGAGGAAAATAAACAGTGTTTGAGTTTCAGAATCTACATGGAATATTGGTTCAGTTGGTTTTAGTTAGTTTCTTGAGGTGGGAATGAAGAAGTTCAAATGAAAGGGCACTTCAAGGAATATTAAAAAATGCTATTACTGCACAAGATAAGCAACTTCTGAATTACATATGTGAAAAATGGACATTCTCAAAGTTTCATCTTAGTTTCTCTATAGACAGCTTGACTATTAGATATACTACTAAAGCTGAGTCTAGGAAAAAAATGTATGGACATCATTTTTGAAACACACAAAGCATGAGCAAAATAGCCAGCAACTATGACTAAGCAAATACAATAGTTCCTTGATTCTTAGTCTAATGATTAACTTAATACTCCATCTTATCAAAGGCAGAAGTTCTTATTATTTGACTGCATGATTAATATTTTCAGGTTCATCAAAAGTTAAGTACCATGAGCCAGCTAAATGACTCAATGGATACAGCATTGGCCCTGGAGTCAGAAGGACCTGAGTTCAAATCCAGCCTAAGACACTTAATAATTACCTAGCTGTATGGCCTTCAGCAAGTCACTTAATCCCATTGCCTTCCAAAAAAAAGTTAAGCACCAAAAAGTCAATGCATTCAATGTAAGATACCATAGAGCATCACTCCATTTAAGTGAAGTCCACGTCAACAATCCCTCTGACCTCTTGTTTATCCACTTGATATTCAATCATTCTATTAGGTGGATATAAAGAGCCTCATTTTTAAGTCATTTTTTGTTCACTTAGAACTTTAATAAATTTCCTTTGTTTTTGAAGCATTTATGAGGTGATTGGTCTCAATTAGATTTGTTAGCCAATTAACTCTGAAAACCAAAACAAGAAAATAATAGTTTTTTATTCAACTTTTTGATTTGGTCATCTGTGATAATTAACTTCTTCTGGTTTTTTTTTTCATAAAAAAATCATAGAATTTGAGTGTCTGAAGGAATATCAGTGGCCATCAAGGTCAACTCATACCAGAGAAAGCACTTCTACTACAAAATAGCCAACAACTCTTTACCAAGTCACAGAAAATGCATGACCTCTTGAGGTAAGAAGTCTATTCCAATTTGTGGCTGCTTGAATTGCTATGACATTTTCCCTTATCTTGTACTTAAAACTTTCCAACTTCTACCCTTTGCTTCCAGTTCTATTCACTGGGACTTCAGAGAACATGTCTCATTCTCTTATAGGTAACAGTCTCGAATACTTCAAGATGACTGTCATGTGCCCTTTGAATTTTCCCTTCTGCATAAGAAATTTGCTTAGCTACTTCAACTAATACACAGATGGCTTATCCTCAAGGCCCTTTCCCTTTGTTGACACCCTTGCCTACAATTTAACGTTATCTTTCCAAAATTGTGACATCCAGACACATCAAAAATCTAACAAATTAGAATCCCCCTTTTTAAAAATAATATTTTCTCCTGGTATTTCTTTATTAACATACATAACCTTGCCCCCAAAAGGTGAACCACTATATTAATTAAAACATGAATACATATATATATATATATATATATATATATAATTTTATTCCAAATCAATTAGTAAAACAAGGGAGGTAGGTTCCCCCATCTAAATCCCTAAGATTATATAATATAAAATTGAAAAATTTACAGTCTTTTTAATTCTCCAATTCATCTTTTGTGATGTCAAATATCCAAAGATATGTAACCACAGCTTAAAAGCAAGATAAGATCTAACCAAAAAAGATAGATAAGATCTAGCTGAAAAAATAATAAGATAGAGCAACAATGACCAAAAGAAATAGTATTATCTGTAATGGGGATAGGAGAGTTACTCTAAATTGGGGCAAATGGAAAGCACTTGGGTAAAAATAAATTATAGACTGCTGAGCACTGTGTAACATGAGAAATTCTAATAAAACTGGAGAAGATATGTTTATAAGAGGTGGAAAAACACAGCAGCAACAAGAAAAAAAAAAGGAATGCAGCTCCCTAGGAACTAGTAGGAATGGAAAATATATTAACACTAATGTGCTTTCTCAACAAGCAAAAGCCAGTCAATAATGGCTACTCCACATTAATTAAATTCTGAAAGCATAATGCAAGATTGATATAACTTAGCATTTAGAATATTTTCTTGGTTAAAAAAATCTCTAGAAGTACATGCTTTGGATGAGTGGGTTTTTCTTAGCTGTACTTAGGTCTTCAAACATTTACAAGAGTAAATCATTTTGCTTCCTTTCCCCCATTCAAAAGGACTTAAAAATCCAGAGAAAGAGTTCACCCATAAACTATGATTCAGACTAAAAGAGATTCTTTGACCTCTAAAAGAAAATACAGTCTGACAAAATCAAATATACTTACCTAAAAGAGATTAATGGCATAAATGGGAATAAAATATGGAAGAGATGAGTAGGCACTAATAGCTTAATGCAGCAAGCAAAAGATAGGATGGTTATCTTGAGGTTAAAGATGCTAAAAACTTCAATTAGTTATACTAAATGATTGACAATTAAAAAGATGAAAAATAAGAATGTTGTAATAAATAGTAGATAGTTCCCTAAAAAGAGACATCTCCCTTATAATATTTGGCATAGACATATTTATATGTATGACCAGAAAAAGGGGAAGGAGGGAAATGTTCCCAAAAGATAACCAAAGAATACATTGACTTCATAATGTGAAGATGATTCCAGAATAACGTAAACTTTCAGAAGGTCATGGCTATTTTCTGTTTCTCTTTGTATCCCTATTCGCTAATAAATTGTCTTACACATAATGTTCTTTGATGTCATTTGACAAGTACATGAATTGGATTTGAATGAGTGGGTGCTAAGTCACCAGTCTCACTTTCTCCTCCAGAGTCATTTGGAACCAGTGACCAGAAATGAATCAAGACAATTAATTTGCTAAATTTAATTGTTAAACTGAACACTAGAAGTAGGTAACATGTCATATTATGTTGAGCTTGGAGTCGGAAAGATTAGAGATTAAAATTCCACCTCTAACACTTAATATGTGACTGTGGGCAAGTCACTTAAACTTACTGGAAACTGAATATTATTTTATTCAACTATAAAATGAAAAAAAGAGAAAAATAAAGACAATGAAGACAAAAGGTCATTTCCAGTTCTAAATCTATGATCATATGATTCCATTATCCAATGAGTGCAAATTATAAAATAGTTGTGTGTCTAACAAATCTGAGAGAGGGATGAACTTGCTTAATTTAAGAATTTTGATTCAAATTTTTCTAAATGTCCACCTCTCTCTCTCTCTCTCTCTCTCTCTCTCTCTCTCTCTCTCTCTCACACACACACACACACACACACACACACACACACACACACACACAAACACACTCAAATTAGGTAAATGGAAATATTGAAAACTTGATACTAAAATATGGGAGAAATGTGATTCTGTACCTAATGAAACCATTAAAACATGAGAATAGTATAGGGGTCTCTGAACTTCATTCTAGTATATTTCTAAGACTCATGTTAGAATGTCAGGCCTATAAAAAGTTGTGACAATTGGTTATTTCTTGATTGGTGCTTTAATATATCATCATTTTTCTTTTATGGCTGTATTCCATATATTGCTTCATATTATGGTTGTTTTATTTCCTATCCTTTGAACATTAGGAGCTTTAAAAATTATGATGTACAACATCTATTACAATGAATGGAACGCATTTTTGCATTACTTCTTTAAAAGTTACAATTATTCTTCCATTTATAAATTGACTTACACACTATAGAGATAAGAGTACTATTCTATGATTTTCGTTTTATGCAGTATGAGGGGAAAGTAGTATTATGATCCTCATTTTAAACAAGAAGAAGCTGGGGCACAGAGAAGTTAAATGAATTAGCCAGGATCACACAGTCAATAAGCATAGACTTATTCTGCCATCAAGACAACTGTTCTTTCAATGTACTATTCAAGTCCCTTAAAACTTCAAAAACAAATAAATATGAAACTGTGCTCATTCAGCATCTTATTTATAGCACTTTAAAAGCTCAAAAATAAGCTCTTCCATAGATATTCAATTTCATAAAATGCTAATATTTAAGAGAAATTGAATAGGAAGTCCTTTATTTCACAAATACTGTTTTTTATCCAAGCAACTGTGTTTCAGGGCAAATTTATACCTTCCTTTTTTGGGTTTTAAATATGATTTTTCTCAAACAAATACAACTTTTGAAGACATCCTTTTTAAATTTATATATATACTGCTCTTATTTCAAAATAGTCTGCACTTATTTTGTAATGATGATGATGATGGTTATAATGATTGTGTTTAATTTGAATTTAAACAGAGATTTAAGATTTACAAAATAATTTATATTTAATCCTTATATCAATCCAGGGAACATTTTTTTCCTATTCTCTGTTCAATAAAATCATTCTTTTTTTTCCTGAAATATCATGTCTTTCCCATATATTTGATTTTTTATTTAAATATTTTGCTTAGTTTCTGTTTATTTTTATCCCATATCTCTGTGATATAACATAGCTATTATTATTATTATTATTATTATTATTATTATTATTATTATTTTATACAGTTCTTTGGATGAAGAAATTGAGTCTTAAGGCAGATTATTTTTAGTTGCCCAGGATTAACTGCCTATTCAATTACTTACTTCCTTGCTTCATTTAAGAATTTTGATTCAAATTTTTCTAAATGCCCATCTCTCTCTCTCTCTCTCTCTCTCTCTCTCTCTCTCTCACACACACACACACACACACACAAATGAAACTTTGAATCAAAATTCTTAAATGAAGCAAGGAATTAAAAGAAAACTGATTTAAAATCTATGGCTCTTCTCTGTACAACATATTTTCATAGTTTCTTATATCAACATCGAGTGTCCACCATAATTTATCTACTTTTCAACTTTTTCTTACATTATTTCCTTTTATTTAATCTATGTTCATTTTACATTGTACCATTTCTCATTCTTCATCATTCTCAGTCTGCCTGATTTTATATCCATACCAGTTTTCACATTATACACATGTCCTTTCTCATCTCTGTTTCTTCAAACCCTTCCTTTATTTTCAGATCCAAAATGTAGCTCTTGTTGAAGTCTTTTCTGATATTCCTCAGTTCTTTTTCTACTAAATATTTTTCTCCTCAATTTTTTCATAGAGGTTCACCTGAACTTTTCCCTTTGATTGTATCATATTATCCTATGTATTTTAGCTATACACATATAGATATGTACACCTGTATGAATATGTATATGGGGTTAATATATTATAGTTACAATCCCAACAGAAAGAAAGATCTGTCACATCTATTTTTAGTGTATCCTATATAGTTCCTTGAACATGAAATATATTACTAAATGTTAGGTAAAATAGAAGTTCAGTAGTGTTAAATTCATATAATGGTACTATATAATCTGTGAATCTGGAAAAATGAAATAAGTAAATAAATATTTCATACAGCTCTACAAAAATTAAACATAAACTATTCTATCGGCTTAAATCTTCACAATTTTAATGTAGCAATCTTTTCAGAAGACAAAACAAAAGTAAGTCTTAATGTTTGGAAATAAGTAATCACATATTCTTTCTTCAACCCAGGCTGCTTCACTTAATGACTCTGTATAAACTGTCTTCAAGTTGAAACAAGGTCTGGTTTAAAAAAAAAACCTAAGCATTTTTCATCTATTAAGCCATAGATATACAACTTAAAATCTATCATCAATTCATTGGGATGAAAGGGCAATAATTAACGTCTTATTTTCCTCCTTTCATTGAACATCATTTGACCTATGATAAAACAACTCTCCAATTCTCATCCATTATCTCTACATGAAGGCCTCTGCCAGCTCACGAAAAAAAATATAAATCTCCATTTGTCAGATTCAAACTGCACCTGTCCCAATTGCTACAAGGACTCATAGCTCTTGTCCCTTAAAAAATTGCAAAATATTGTCAAGTCTCCCAACCTCCCTACAGCTTCCAATGACCCCGTGCAATCAATAATATTTGTAACCTGTAAGTGTCCGGTTAAGTAGAAAAGAAGACAGACACTATCCTCGTTAACTACATTGAGCTGTGATAGTACAGCCTACTCCCTTGTGTCGCCTATGATCAATTTTAATCTCCTGACCAAGAATAAAAGGATGCAGACTCCTGTTTCTGGATTCATCTTGAAAGGATGTTATAGATTTGTATGTCTGCAGTGGGAATGAAAGATTTAATTCAACTGGCATTCTAGGAAAGAATACATCTAAACGATCATTCCTTCTCATTACCCTTCCTGCTTTCCGGGTCCTCTATTGACAGAACTAAATACTGAAAAATATATGTGCAATGGGTTACAAAGCAAAGCTCTCTCTGTGAAAATGTTACCCACCTACTGCAATATGTGTTACCCAGTTGTTTCTTTTAGGTCCACAGTTCTTAAGGTGGAATTATAAAAGGCTTTTAAAGAAACAACACATTTATGCCTAAAGTACATTATGTACAAATCTGCCTCTAAGCAATTAAAACAATTCAACATTTGCTAACATACTTAAGAATTATTATCACAATAGATACATTCAAGTTTCAAACATATATTCAGTTCACACTGCAAAATAACTTTGATTTTAGGAGAAAAGAGGGACTCCCATTTGTTCATAACAGTCTATCTTCTTGTTATCTTTTAAAGGGGGAATAAACATGATATTCTTATGTTGGGAACAGAAGGAGCTCATTTTTACCTAGTTGGAAAATAATAAATGACTTTGTATATTGGTAATAAAGCATGAATTGTAATGTCTATTTGATAAATATTAAAATCTATTAAATACACTTTTCAGTTTCTTTTTTTTACATTATAAAATCAAGATCAACATATTTCAGGTTTCAGAGCTCACCAGTATTGGAAAAAATCTCAAATAATATTCATGGAGAAATAGATGTACAAATGTCTTTAAGGACAAACTATGTTTTGTTTAAGGCTTTACAATCCCAATGCTGGGTACAATACTTGTATATGAGCATTTAAGTAAATACTTTTTGAATGATGGAATGAATACACATAACTTCCCCCTTTCATTCCAAGAGAGCCATACTTCATGAGAATTTTTAATAGAAAAATAATATAATAGAAATAATTTTAACGAAACTGACAAGGCATTGAAAAAAATATGAAAATTTATGTAACATTCTGTATCCATTGACTTCCCCCATTCCCAATTCTGAAAAATAATGGGAATAGGAGATGTCTTTCCTCATCTTTTCCTTGGACCAAGTTTGCCTTTATAATATATCGTAACATTTTTTTTTCTATTTTGTACAATGTGGTGATGTTTCTACATTTGATGTCATTGCGGTCAGTGATTATGTTGTTTTCTGGATTCTGCACTATATTTACTTCACCTTGCTTCTGTTCATATAGGTCTATCCAGGCTTCTCTGTATTCATGATACTTGTCTTTTTCTTATAGAACATCAATATTCCTATTATTATTTTGTAGTACAATTTCTCTAGCCATTCTCCAATCACTGAACATTTGCTTTCTTTCCAGGGTTTTTATTTTCTTGTTAGCAATCCACTAAAAGTACTACTCTAAATATTTTGAGCATCATTAATTCTTAATTATCAAACTTTTAAAAAAAAGAAAAAGGAAAAAATCATAACTAGTATTTACATAATCATTTAAAGTTTGTAAAGTTCTTTACATATGCTATATCATTTAATCTTCACATTAACTCTTTGTAGGGACTCTTTTATTAACCCTATTTTTAGCCTCCTTTTTAGAGGTTGAAAGTAGTTACATGATTGTGTCACCCAGATAATAAGAGTAGAAGGAAGTATTTGAACTCAGGTCTTTCTAAATCCAAGATAGGAACTCCATGCACTTCACTACCTTGCCGCAATCATGATAACATAGCACTGACTAAAAGAAGGCAAACAACATAATAATTACAATATGACATTTACCAGCAGGAAAAATAAAATATAACCATTCATACATAAATTAAATCACGTGAACATGGAAGGGAAGTGTTCTACAGAAATCTATTAGCGAAGCAAATGAATAGGGAAAGCCACACATCTGGGTCACAACTCTGTCACTAGTCAATAAGTATTTATTAATTTTTTGTCATATCTTTGAGATAAGTACTAAGATGAAAGGAAGGGGAAAAAACATCCTGCCTCTGCCCTCAAGGAGTTCATATTCCAAAGAGTGACAACATGTCATACATGCAACATAAATGCATGCATGCATGAATTGCTTTATCTGATTGAAGAATCTCTCTCTCTCTCTCTCTCTCTCTCTCTCTCTCTCTCTCTCTCTCACACACACACACACACACACACACACACAAACACAAACATTATCCCCCTTTCCACTTTGGTGAATTTTATTCATTTTTCTGTGTAAATTAGTTTTAGATAGAAGCCCAAGAGCATGACATTTGGAAGAACATATTCCATGATCTTTTTTAGAGTGGTACCTGCTAAATCTTGTGTGATCTTTATTGTGATTTCTTGGTATTTGAAGTTTTTCTTTCTAGTTGCTTGTAGTATTTTTTTTTCTTTGACCAAGAAGTTCTAGATTTCAGTTATGACATTCCTGGAAGTTTTTCATTACACACATACACCTATACACATCCATGCAAACAAACATATAGTCATTTCAGCAATTAAATTTTCATGAGGTCCTATTGTTCTAATATGTCTGGGCAGTTTTATTTTGGGATTTCTGGAAATATGATCTCTGAGCTCCTAATTTTTTCAGGACTTTCAGGTAGTTCAATGGTTTTAAGATCACTTCTCCTTGATTTCTTTTTCCTTGCTCAATTCATCAATTTCCCTCAATAAATTGTGTCATATTTATCATTGGTTCAAATGTTAGGAATTTATTTAGGACAAGAGAAGATATCAAAATAAATACAGCAAGTTCATTAAAATAAACTCTCTTATACAGGTTTATAAAAAGATTCTACCAAATTGAAAGGGTTTCAAATATGGATAGAGTGATGAATTCAATGTGCATCTGTTATCCAAGGCTTAGTCTGGCTAAATTTGGAGGCTCTCATTTGGAGGTTGTCAGAGATAGATAAATATTTATTCCATGATAACCAACTACTATGTTACAGATAGGTTGCAATATACTAGTGAAGGGATTTCTCACACTAATGGAATGACCAGTGCTTTAAGCATTGAAGTAAATAACTATCTTTGCCATTAGTGTTACGGGATATGAACATTCCTCTTAATTTGTGAATTTCTCCATATCAAATACATACATACATATATATATATATATATATATATATATATATATATATATATATATATATCTTGATGTTATAAGATGCCATAACTTTGGGCTATGACTTAAATCCCACTTAAGCCCAGATTTCTTTGAATAGCATAAGCCTGTCCTTCTAAGGAAGAAACTGTAAAGTAAAAAAAAAATCTTTTTTTCTTTTTTTCCTTTTTTCTTTAATTGGGGTAAAAAGGGAATGTCATTTGGGTGTATATATGAAAAGCCTGCCTCAAAATAAGAAGGGGAAAGTTATTAAAACATTGAAGCAAGAACCAGGGAGGCACAAAAGCCTAGGAATCCATATACTACAGTCATGTTTGGTGGAATTAGGAAAAGATGAATGATGCCACCTATACAGATCTCATATATATATATATATATATATATATATTTATACATATATATACATATGTATATATATGTATATATATACATATATATACACATATATACATATATGAATATAAATAGACACAGACAGAAACACACATTCACATAAAAACATATCAGATTACATGATTCTCCCAACCAGATATTAAGCAGAGAAAAATTCCAATTATCTCTGGTTATGCAGTTGATACTCAGGCATTAGTTGACAACTAGATGATTTACTGATACCTCTTGCTTTGTATTTGTTTAAAGGAAATATTTGGGGACTGCATTATTCCTGCAGAGTTATTATTAGAACATATCTTGCTTTAAATGTTCTTCTGGGTCATTAAAATGTTACCTTATTTTTAAACTCAACATATGATACTGTCATTGTGAAATTTCATGTGATAACAAAAAACAAGCATCCAATCAATAGACAGAAAATCAAGTTACACAGTCCCACTAGGTCACTCTAACGAGGACTAATCTCTGAAATGGTGATGCTTGCCTAAGCTGTGGCTTTTAATCCTCTCACACCAGTGGGTCCCCAAATCCATGCTATTAGCATTAATGTAAAAAGAATTAACACTTTGCACAAGGTTATCTACTATACTCAAATGAAGGGGTTAATGCTAAAATAAGCCTGTAAAGATGTAAATGATTACCCCCATGTGGCTGGAAAACAGCATATGTGTTATTCATTTTAAAATTATTAACATATAAAAACATTATTATCTCCACAGTTAATATACACCTCACTGACAACCTTTTGGTCCATGACAATTAAGGAAGGTGACATCCTTAATGAAGTTATAAAATATATATTATTTATTAAGTAGCACATTATATATTTAATTTTGGCTGTAATGATTATGTGAAAAGTATATTCATAAATCCCTAGACAAATTATGCCATCCTCTGGATGGTAAACACCACTTAAATTTATTTTCTATGAAATCTGCTTTACTGAAGTACTCAGTGAAGTAACCATTAGCATTTCTTTTGGGGGGGGTTCTTGTTTGAAACTTTTACTTATTTCATATTTCAAACATACATCACTGAAAAAAATCATCATTTTGTCATCATTTTGTCTTCAGATTCAGTTAAAATCATAATTCAAATGTTTTACTGCTAAAAATCAGCATTATAAAAATAAAAAGAAACTGAGTCAATCAAAGCATAGCATACACATTTGCTTAGAGGTCATTTTACATGTGAACTTTTTAATACAGCAAAATCAACATGCAAATTTTACCTTGAAGAATCAAAGAAAACTGTTGTGAATAAATGAAGGAATTTAAGTTTAAAATACTTCCTTGTTAGGGAAAATAATTTATTTTATTATTATATTAAGATATATGGAAATATCCATTAATAGTTTTATGAATTCAATGATTTAGTTGCTTTCACAGAGAAGGGTTAAGTTGTTTCTTCAAGGCACAACCAATATGTGTCAGAGACAATTTGGACCCAGTCCTTCTGGACTCCTAGGATTCATTTCTATCTAGCTAGCTGTAGTGACTCCCTATGTCTAATGCGAAAAATGTTACAATGCTGTCTTGGTGATTTGAAGCTGATCAGAACATCCCAGCATCTTCCTGCTTAACCCCTTCCCTGGAGGATTTTTTTCCTGACCCAGAAGGTTTTGTGTGGTTCATACATTTACCATCCTATTTAAAGGGTCAAGGTAATCAAATACACTGATGAATCAGGTTTAATCTGAGATCCCATGATACTTCATTTCCTTTCTCCCCATAGCAATCGCCCTGGACAGGGTAATGGCCCGATTCTTTCATTCAACAGTGAGTCAATCAATTTCTTAAAATTTTAATTTCCTTTCTTTGTTTAAGTGTCAATTAAGCCAGAATTTTTGATAAGTGGTGTTCACTTTTTACATTTCTAATCTAGGTTTGTTATGGACTATGCAGCTTGGAGATGGAGATTGGGGAATGTGTCTGGACTGGGTAGAGAAGAAGGGCAAATTTGAAGTTGCAGTAATTTATAAGAATATTCTTTCTTTCAGGGGTTTTGGGACAATAGCATAGAAACTGATTCATTAAAAAATTTAATAGAATCTCAAGGTAGAGAGAGAATATTTATACAAAGTTGCCTGGGCAATGAATCAACAGTGACCAGGGAAATCACTTAATTGTTCTGACAATTGTTGTCTGGGTCTGATAATGAGGCAGGGATTTCACCACTTTTCTTCCCATTTCCCATGTCATGTTTTAACCAAAAAAAAAAAATCAACTCCTGTGGAGGAAAAAAAGGTGAAATATCTTGGGGGAAAATCACAAGCAATAGGAGCAGGAGAAATCCAACATACACAAGTTTTCGGGTGAGTAAAAATTATTGACACCCCTGCCTGTCTCCTTCAACTCAGCAGAAAGCAGAACCACCACAAGAAAAGACTGAATTGCATGTACACAAAAACAATATATGTATATATATATATATAGTCAGAAAGGCAGAATGGCTAAAAAAATAGACCTTGGAGTCAGTTTAAGTTTCACTTTTAATTGATATTAATGCTGTGACTGGGAAATTCACCAGAATTCTCATTGCTCTAAGCAACAAAGCACTGACATGGAAAAGGATATGAACTACATAATATTTTTAAAAACTTAAGGCAAAAATAAAAGAAAATAGTTTTACCATTTTAGTTTTTGATGGGTTAAATAATTCAATTGAGTAAATTATAATGGCATGAACAACTGGCATAACTCCCTAAACTATTGTTTACTTAGCTTAAGACCAAAGACATACAAAGAATAAAAGAAACAAAATTTAGTATGCATGACATAAATCTAAAGAAATAAAAGAAGTTATAATGATGATATTAAAGTAAAATAGTTTTTAATAAAGAAATTATAATTAAAGGAAGCATAGATAATGAATACATATCAGTATTATTCATCAAATGATATAATATGCAAATTCATCAGGAAAGATGAACTAAACTGCAAAAACATAGCGTAGGAGTCTATAAAGTAAGACTATCAAATATGGACAAGCAGAATAGAAAGATGAATGAAAGGGTACATAGAGAGGTGAATAAACTAGAATTTTAGAGCAAAATGATGTATGACATATTTTAAATGGGACTAATAAAGAATATGCATAATTTTCAGCACCATGTAGCACTCGAAGATTTATCATTTGTTAGGGAGAAGAGAAATATAAATATTTAAGCTCATCATTTACAGATGATACAATAAAAAGGAAACAATGTAGTTCTAAATACTAATTGGTTCAAAAAACATGTAAGATAAAAATAGTAATATGAAATATAAGGAAAATGAGAAAAATACAAAATCATTGCAATGGAACTAAAGCAGTAGTCAGAAGAAAAAAGATATATTTTTCCACACCACAACCATATGACATCAAAAGAAAAAAAGAGTGAGGGCCTTGATAAACTGAATGTGCCAATACAAATAAACAGACAAATAAATAGACAAGTTCAAAATAATCCCCACAGAAGTTATTTTGACACCATTAGGAGAAAATATAAATTTTAAACCAAAAATGACTATAGAACTGATAAAAAACAAGTTAAATGGTAGTTTATTTGAAAAGATAAATAAAATTGGTCAACTTTTATCAAAGTAGATGAAAAAGATGGCAAACTTTTAAGTTAATAAAATATATTAACAAGGCTAAATTATGAGCTAATTAGAATATATTTTAAATACTGGAAATTATCATAGAAATTTGTCAACAAAATCAGATCTCAAAATAAATAATCTCTTCTAAAATATAAAATGTAAAATTAACAGAATACAAAAAAGAGATCATAATAATCCAATAACAGAAAAATCAAACCACCTGAAAAAACCCCCACAAAAATAGAATTAAAAAATTTATAAAAGTTGTAAGGAATGGTTAGGAGAGGGGGGAAAAGTCTATTCTAGATTGACTTATGGCAAAATACTCTCAAACACTGAAAGAATGAAATTAATGTCTATGTAATTCTCAAAAACCAAGTCAGAAAGTAATAATCTGAATATCTTTTAAGGAAATAAATATACTTGTAAGGTAAAGTATAATAAAGAAAGAGAATCATACATTAACATCATTAAGGAATATTGATTCAAAATATAAGAAAACTCCTGTAAAAAAGGACTATAGCAATTTATCAAAAGAAAAATCACTGAGTATAATCCTCAGATTTAAAAAAGGAATCCAAGGAGGTTTCAATATTTTGGAAAAAATTGAAATGATCACATAAAAATAAAATAATGCTATTAAATTGAAAGCGACAACAGTCAAATAGATGACTTTATATAATAGAAAATATATTTAATCTAAAATAAAAGCTATAATTATTAACAATGAATAAATACTAGAATCTTTTGCAATAAATACAGGAATAAAGAAATAATACCACCTCTCCCCATTATAATTAAACTTAATTTAGGAAGTGTCAGAACCCTACATAATTCAAGAGATAGAAATATTAAATGTAAGAATATAGGCAAAGAGGAAGAAAACAAACATTTACTTGTGAGTACTTATATATCTCATTTGATTTTGCAACTATCCTGGGAGGTAGAAGCTATTTTGAACCCCATTTTGAAGTTAAGGAAATTGAGGCACAGATTTAGGAAGTGTCTGAGGTCACATCTGAACCCAGATTTTTCTGATTTCATCCAGAGTTCTATCAATTATTCCACTCAAATTCCTTAAGGTAATAGACCAAACTATTTTTCAATATTTGAATTGTGACTGTTTAGAAAATTCCAGAGAATCAGCAATGGAACTATTTAAGACATTGTCAATAGAAACTACAGAATTTGAAAATGTCTCAAAGGATCAGGCAAAGTTTTGAATCAATTGACATTCCTGGTTCTTCCAATGTCTTTAGTAAAGTTGTAGACTACAAAATATAACAACATAAATCATCAATATTTCAACATAGCAATAAAAAGGAGGCAATAATTGAAAGGGAAATTCTATTTAAAATATCTAAAAATGTATCAAATTTTATTTAAACAATGTAATACTGCTTGTAATAGCTTTATAGATTAAATGCAAAAATGTTCCTCCAAACAAATTAAATAACTGTAAGAACATTTAGTATGCATTGTTGAGCTGCCAATATAATAACAAATTTAAGTAGCACTAAAGTTAACTTACAATTTAATTGTAAAGTTAAAGTAGCAAAAGGATATTTTTTACAGAGCTAGAAAAATAATAAAATTCATTGGAAGGAACAAAAATTCTAGAATATGAATGGAAAAATTGACTTGAAGTGAGAATTGGACTTTCAATCTTTCTGATATAATGTATTATAAAGTAGTTCTTTTCAAAATTGATTGGCATTCGTTGAAAAATAGAAAAATAGATCAGTAGAGCATACAAGAGAACGAAGACAAAGAATTGCTTGATAAACCTGAAAAAAAATTACTCAGGAAAAAATACTTGAAAAGAATTTATGGAGAAAATGTAAAAGATTCTGGTGGAAATAAAGCTTACATCAACAATTTATACTCCAAAGAAGAAATCAATTTATACCATAGAAGAGAAATCAATCATATACCTTTCACAAGTTTGGATAGAAGATAAATTCTTAAGCAAACAAAGCATAGAGGCAATTATAAAAGATAAAATAATTTCATTCCATAAAATAATAATTTTACATGAACAAAATAAATCCAACTGGCATAAGAAGGGAAACAGTTGACTGGGAAAACAGTTTTTGTATCAGTATCTCCAATAAGCATTTAAGACATTTAGGCAACTAACAGAAATATACATTCCTAAAAAAACTATCAGCCACTGAAGTGATTAAAGGGAAAAAAAATAATTTTCAAAGGAACTGCAAATTTAACAAATCAATGAAAGATTCTGCAAATCACTCATTTTAAGAAAATGCAAATCAAAACAACCCTGAGTTTTAACCTCCCACTCAATAAATTGGCAAAAATGGTAAAAGAGAGGAATATTGAAAGAATTGTGAAAAGATAAGCATGCTACTGTATAGGTACTTTAATGTAGAACTGATAAAGATCAATACATAAAGCAAAGTTGGAATTATGTGACGTAGGTGACTAAAATGTTCATACGCCATGACTCAGAGATTTCAAATCTAAATATAAAGCTCAAGGAGTTCAGTGATAAAAAGGGCCCCATATGTGCAAATTATTTATAACAGCACTTTTTTGTGATAGCAAAGAATGAGAAAAAAAATTAGTCAAAATTTAGGAAATGGCTAAATAAGTTCTAGTATACAAATATAGAGGCATAGTACTGGTATGTAAAACAAATCAATAAATATCATGAATACAAAAATATCATGAAAAGACTTAAGGTAATAGACCTACAGCTAGAAGGAAGCTTCTAGGCCATCTAGTCCAATGACAGTATTCTACAGAGGATGAAACTTTAACTTGGAATATCTGAAATGGATTCCCCAATGTCACATAGGATATCAATGACAGAAGTAAAATTTGTATACAGATGCTTTGACTCCAAAGTCAGAACTCTTTCTATGGTTTCTGATACAAAGAAAATAAAATTGGAAAATAAATTGATTATAAAAATGAAAAAACAGCAAAGTCAAAATTGGAAGCTAAAAAATTAAAATAAATAAATTTGATACCAAGCAAGAGAGTTATGAATTCAAACCCTCCCTGCTTCTTTGCATAAGTGAGTTACTTGATACATTAGATAGATGAAGTAATACATACATACATATATATATATATATATATATATAGTTTGATAATATGTTGAATATCGAACCATTTCAATATGTTAATTTTTCTAAATTTTTTTCACTTGGTTTGATTTCCTTAGCTGTGAAATGGGTATAATAAGGCCTGTCTCTTAGAGGCCTTGTGCAAGTCAAGTGAAATAATGTATATTTTGTGCTTTACACAACTTATACTGCCAAATAAATGCTAATTGTTATTGTTGATGATGATGATGATCATGATAATCCTGAGATTTTAGCCATGACAAATACTTCCAATGGAATTGCATATCATAAGACTAAATAAATATACTTTTAAAAGTAAATATATCACAGTCATTTAGTTTATTCTTTTAAATTTAATTTCATTAAGCCTATATTTTTTACATCTAGAGTTGCCAAGGACACTCCAAACAATTCATCAGTAAATGATACTGAACCAATCCATACATAATTAGTTTGTTACTCAGAAAGTAGACTTGCATTTACTTACAAAAATATTTGGCTGTGAGTCATGGAACCCTTAATTCTCCAAAGCATTGAAAAGTGAATATCACTCAGAGGGCAATGGAGAAACTTATAATTGGTATACCCATGGAGATACATATTTCAAGCAAGGTATTATTAAAATTTAGAGTAAGTATGGCATCAAAGAAATAGGTAAATAAAAAAGCAAAATGGACTAATCAAGTGGAGAAATTGAGGAATAAATAATTAGCAGTCTTTATGTTCAATGAAATGCTCCAAAGTTAAGACAAAGAAAGGAAAGTCTAAAGCATGCAAGTGGTTTCCTTGTTCAAATTTATGGTAGGATGTGGATAAGACTTGTAAAGGATAAAGTGTTAGATATCAATTCCAGTGCTTGATAGGAGAAAACCTTCATGGCAATGGTATCAGAAACCTAGTGTGTGAAAAATACTAAATTCTACAGTATAATAATTTCTTCTATAAATAATTAAATAATTATAGATTAATTATAATTGTCTTTACACATGCATATCGCTAACTAGCTAGTTAGATAGACAGATAGATAGATAAGATAGATGGATAGATATGAAACAATTTATTCAGTTATAGTTTTTTTACCCTCTGGAGTCATGTTTTCTTTTTCTTATAGTAAATGAAGTAATATGTAATTAAGGGATAATCAATATCACTGACTAATTTGAAAGGATAGATTTTACTCTGTCATATATTATATATTATATATTATAGATATATATGTCTTTGGGTGAGTTATTTTACTTCTTTGGATTTCAGATTGCATCAAAGTTTAACAGCATAGACTTTTACAAATAATAGATCTTTAAAAATGATTTCTGAAATTAATATAACATATGAATAAAATATCAAATGTTGATAATTAAGATATTACAAAATAGAGGTTTAGGATAATGAGATTTAAAATATTCAAATTTTAGCAAGGAAAACTGTTCAAAACCTTTTTTACTGAAAGAACTGATTCCCTTTCATATACTAAAGGGATACTTGAGTGGTTTGGATATTTGCTTATTTGTCCAGTTAATTATTCATTTAATCAACTTGGATATTATGTTAAAATAAAAATTTCCTGATATGCAGATGCTATAAATCCACAAGGCACATTCATTAATAATGATCTGTAAGTACTTATCAGATTTAATTACTTAAGCACTAGGATTAAAGGATCACAAAAACAGATAAGAAAAAAAAATCACATAATTTTTCTTGTCAAAAGAAAAAAGGTAGGAGGCTAGGTGGTGCAGTGGATATAGCACCGGCCCTGAAGTCAGGAGTACCTGAGTTCAAATCTGGCTTCAGACACTTAATAATTACCTAGCTGTGTGGCCTTGGGCAAGCCACTTAACGCCATTGCCTTGGAAAAAAAATTTTAAAAAATAGGTGAAATTCAATTTTTTTCTTCAAATTTCTCAATTATTAAATAAAATAATAAAAAGGAAAATGACCATTCTTTTCTAATCTGAAATTCTAAAGTGGAGCAGAATGAATACATTAAATACTCAAATTCCCCCACTGGAAAGAATCTTTGAGTCAAAAATTCCTAAACATTTATTAAGCACCTACTATTTATCAGGTACTGTGATAAACTTTGGAGATATAAAGAAAGGCAAAAACCAACATGTTCTCAAGGAAATTACATTACAATAGAGCAAACAACATGTCAACAACTGTATATAATCTAGATATAGACAGACTCCTGGAGTTAATAGATAGGAGGTACTGGTATTAAGAGAAATTCACAAAGACCTCCTCTAGAAGATAGGATTTTAGTTTTTATTTGAAAGAAGTCAAGAAAGTCGGGGGTAGAGATTAGATGGGAGAAAAAATTTTAAAAATGGGGGACTAGTCAGTGAGGAGAAGGGAGGAGGGAGAATTTTGATGTTTTTCCCCTCCAAGTTACTCCTCAAAATAAACAAAATAAATAGAAGAGAAGACAGTTAACACAGAGTCTGACACATGGTAGGTGCTTCTTAAATGTTAACTTATTGAATGCTTTTAATTTGAATGAATGAATATAAAAGATGAAGAATTATAACCCCACATAGGGGCATGGGGGAAGTGACCTACCCAACTTTACATACTGAGTGGATAATCTCTCTCTCTCTCTCTCTCTCTCTCTCTCTCGTTTACTCTAAAACTAGAACTATTGCCACAATACCATGCCAGCTACCAAACCATATAAAACACTTGACTCCATTAGAATAGTGTCCTAAAAGGTTTGACTATAAAGCATATATGTGTTGATTGGTATGGCCTAAAAATACAATTCTTGACTATTGCACAGGAGAGCATAAGGAGAAAGCAGCAGAGAAAAACTGACAGGTCTTCCACATCCATATTTTCTTCCACAGAACCCTTAGATATCAATCATGAAATCCTTTGGGTTATTTGGAACTCAGTGTGGAAAAATCACTGTACTTGAGTACTAGAGAAATCAATTCTAAAGTTGTAATGTCGACTGGTGGTGTATTCTTTACCTCAGGCAAATATAACTTCACAGTTGTTCCAGTGCACCAAGAGGAAAAAAACACAACAAAGAAGCCAAAATAACTCTCTTTTTTTATGAGCAAATCTTTTTTTATGAGCAAATCATTTGAATCAGAATCCAGACTCCTAGTTAGTCCAACTAGTCTGAACTAAAAAACTGTATTAATCAATATAAAATAGAATCTTCAGTGTATTTAACTAATGGCAACTTTCATAATTAAAACTACAGTTTTCTTTATGATTAGTGAAATTAACAATTAGCATCAGCATGCCAACAATTGACATGGAGAGCAAGTTATCAATGTGAGACCAGGACTTTAATTCCCAATTTATTTTGTTAATCCTTTACAAAGGCATACCATTCATTAGGGCTACAGGATTATTTATTTATCTTATTTATCATCTACAATATATGAGTTCATCTTTACAAACATATTTTGGGATTGAAAGATGTATTGAAGAATCTTGTGTGTATGTATGTTTGTGAGTGTGTGTCCAAACAGGTACATCAAATGGTAAATACAGATATGATCTAAGAGATCATCTAATACCTTGTTTTCATAGATGAGAAAATTGAGTTTTATGTAACTTACACAAATTCACAGACCTAGTTAGTAAAAGAGCTGAGACTAGAATTAAGGATCCCACCTCATAGTCTAGCAACCTATGATGACATATTGTATTGTTTTTCTAATTTATATTAAAATTGATATGCAATTAATAGTTCTGTGGGACTTTGCTATATTTAGTAGTCCCTACATAAACAAGTCAACTGATGTGTATGGAATTGGAATGGGATGCTTTTTTTTTTTTGCTGAGTTCAGAATATAATTTTAGGGTCTGAAAAGTATAATTTGCTCATCTATGCATAATTTTCTTTTTATTGATTAGCTATTGAGAAAAAAAATTCATCTGCCTTTCACTTCATTTAAAAGTAGAGAAGAAACCAATTGTAGTTTGTTTTTCATCTTAACCAATACAATTGTAGCAGCCTTATCAGCTAAGTTTGATGCAGCTTTGAATAGTTATAGTTAAGTAATCTTTCAGTTTTTCCCCTCTTTCATACCAGACAAATAATCTCTCTAATTTAATTTAGTTTCTAGGAAATCTGGAGGTGATTTTTTTTTTTAAAAAAAAAGGATATTTAGAGTCTGGCAACATTATTTTCTGGGCTTAAAATCTTTTTAAGTAGTGCCAGTGGCATTTGTGTCTAGCCTGTTTGACAGGTTTTCCTTATGTTGGAAAATAGATTTGGGGGATGTTAAATCAAATTCAAACATCTGTGATTAACATGGCTGAATCAAAACATAGAAAGCTGAAAGCTTACAGGGAACATTTTTTGAACCATTAATTTTATTTAATTTTATAGATTGGCAAAATCCCAAACTCTGAACACTGATGTAAGTGAAGGAAAATTAGGAATCCAGGAAATGTCTTATTGGGTTAAACATAGGTTCCATCCAGTCCAACATTTCATTGCCAACAGGAGCCCCAAAGGACTAGCAGTGGGAGGGCATGGTTTCCTTCCTGAAATAAAACTTAGGAGGACAAATATGTCCAAAATTTTCTTGGCAGTTATTTATGACTTGATAGTTTATATTTTTCCAAATTTTTCCAATTTATTTTCATTTACTGCCAGGACAATATTTGAGAGAAATTAAATTTACAAGTTTAATACCAATCATATGACAGAGAACTTCATTTGTTCCCCCCAGATTTATCAGGGATACTTTGTTTAGTATTTGGTGAAAAGCTCTATATTCACTTTTAGTTTTAAAGCACTGGTCTATGGTCCTTCATATATTTACTCATTCTGTTCATACCCATATAAATCAATATTATCCTATATATCATCTTTGATGTTACAGATATGTTATAGGGCCTAGTTCCTTTAGCTTTCATAATTGAAACTTCTTGCTTCTTGTCAGTGATAGTAAAATTTGACATCAATATACAATGAGATAGTAAAGGCACTTTAAATCTCAACTTATTCTGGTAACCCCTTAAAGAAACACCTCATGATGATATATATGAATGTGACATAATGATGGTTTGTTCAATTTTTATCACCATAACAACCAAACAAGTTTTAACAGGACTAATGAAGAAACACAATGCCCACCTCCTGTTAGAGAGAGAGAGGTGGGTCAGAATGTAGAATGAGATAATTTTTTTAGATCATATATATATATATTAGCTAACTATTGAAGGATTTTGAGCAGGTAACCCTGATGAAGACAGTATATAAGCAATAAGACAACCAGAATGAGTAAGCAGGGTATCAGAGTAGGAAGAATCATGAATTTAGTGACTTTTATCTAACAATATAGGTATAAGACTCAGTAAAGTTTGAGCTGGGAAGAAAAGACTTGAAACAAAAGGTTAGAAAGGAAGTTGTAGACTAATAAATATTTTTAAAAGACTGAGCACATGTCAGTAGGGTGAAGGACAGAAATGAGTCAAAGATGATTTTAGAAAGTTCAGACTGGGGAAAGTAATCTGGTTTGGATTTGGCATATTAACAGTTGTGACGTGCTCATTCAATAAATTACTGAGTGTTTTTAGTTATCTCTTAATCATTTGGACATTTGACTAATCAAGTTTTTCCAAATAGTATTTACACTTTCATGGTGTTAAACATTTGAACAAATACATGAAGAAAAAATTCTTAAAAGAATCAAAATAATAAGAATTTACTGATATTCCAAATATTGATTCTGTGAGTTTTGGTTACAAAGAAATTTTACTTTCAAACAACTTAATGGAGAAACATTGTTTTTTTTTCCCCTTGTGGAAGTGAATAGTTATTTCATCTTAGGATCAAAAAAGAAACAAGAACTGTACTTCCCACCTCCTCCATAAATCTTTCCCTGAGTGAAAATGAGGTACTAATTTCCCTCTTTTCCACATACCAAGCAAAAAAATTTCGGTAATACAGTCACACATTTCACAATGGAAACACTACAAACTCCCTAAATGATAAATTATGTAAATGTGTACTCATTGTCTTGTACTCTTGCCTTAGAATAATTTTTTCTGAATATTACACATGCTTATCTGCATTAACATGTCTATACTTCATGTGTTTACATGGCAACATGTTAGCATGGAAACCTGTAAAGAGCTAGAGAAATGTCTGTTTCTAATCATTTTGAAACTGTGGACTTTGAAATCTTATTACTAATGCCTTTAAATAAAACTTTCTGAGGAACATGGCAATTAAAGGAAAAACTAACACTGGTTGATTGATTCTTAGTGACTTTCTTTTCAGATTAAAACCATGACCAGTAAACCTAATCAGGCAAAATTATGCACAAAATTGAGTTAATTTGTTTTGTTATTTTGGATTTTCAACCTGGATGTATATTTTAATGAACAGAATTTTATTGATTTAGGGAAGTCATATTTGTTCAATCCCTAGCTCACTCTTCCCATCTTCAAAGAAATCTTTCAAGAGTTCTCTCTATACCACTATAATAATATGAGTAAGGAACTAAAAGTAGGAAAAGACAAAATGTCTATTTTAGGAAACCACAAAAAAATTTTTGGCATATCAGAAAAGTTGTTCTTTTCAGTGAAAATTAAATAAGAAAATATATCATATATATTTTAGAGGGATTTTTGGAGGGGAATACAGAACAATTTAGAGTTATTCCAAAGATAAAGGTATGACAGAACTCAGACAGAATGAATCTAAAGATGGAAGTAAGATAGAAAGAGACAAAAACTATTTCAATGGGCCAGACTTAAGCTAAATAAGAGCCAAAAACATAAACCAGTTAGAACATACAAAAAGTAATCAATATATTATTTAGTTAGCATTATAAAATTGCTCAATGTCTTTGATAGAAAAGAAAAAATTACTCTGGATAAATGAGATGATAGAGCTTGATCCCTTTGTTGAGGCAGGGCATTTTCATGCTTTATGCTATTAGGATCTGATGAGGAAAAGGAAGACTAAGACTAGAAACCTGAATTACCAACTCTACTATGTCAACTGTTTTTTTTTTTTTTCATTCACATCATTTCTCATGATGTTTATGAAGAAGAAAAGAAAGATTTCACATTAAATTGTGTAGTCTTTTATTACTATATCAGTAAGCAACAAGGGAAGAGAGTGAATCACATTTCTTCTAACAAACTTACTATCTGATATCTCTGGTCCTGAAATCATAACCACCTAGCAACATTCAGAAATAATTGTATCAGATGATAGGTAATTTTGAAATTTTAGGTACCACTTAGAAATCTCGCCAATAAAGAAAACACTTCAAAATTCCTATCATTATGAAACATAATTTTTGAAATGATAGTCAAATCCTACTCCAATTTGCAAAGTGCTCTTTTAAATATACAATAAAATAAAAAAGCTGGCTAAATCTCATCACCTATAACTATGACAATCATATATCAACATGGAACTAACTAGTGTCTTAATGGCATCTGCATCTTTTATTTACCAACCACTGTTAGGACATATAAATCTTATATAATTCTTTGTATTTAACTCTATTACTAGAGATGGAAAACAGGGACTGACTGGACTTGTGATTTTACTAGCATGGGGAATTTTCAAGTGGGGAAATTTCCTCCACAGAGGCAGGTAGGAGTCTTTTGTATAACTTACAAGCTTTGGAAAGTGACTAGAACATAGGTTTTCAAATTTTTTGATATCAAGAACCTTTTATACTCTTCAAAAAGTATTGAGGACCCTAAAGAGCTTTTATTTTTGAAGATCATACAAATAATATCCTAGCATTATTGTAAAAATAGTTTTGTCTTTGAAAGCATTTCAAGGATCTCCAGGTGGTCATGGAACACAGTATGAGAAGCAAGAGAAGTGAAGGAACTTCTTACAGCCTATACATATATACATATATATGTGTATATATATATATGTATATATATATAAATATATATAAATATATAAATATATATATACATATATACATATACCAAAGACAGGATTTGAACCTCTATATCACATTGGCTCATTTATTTATTCCTTTAAGAAAAATATAAAATTGTTTAAATTAAGATAGTCTCCATAGAAAAATGTTAGCAGTTCTAATATTATATTTCCCTTTGGAAATAAAAGAGTTACATTCCACCAAATCACTCAAATTCCACTCTTCTCCCCACCTCTGTCTAATTTATTGAGCTGTTTTTTTTTTCTCAAATTTGGTAAACAGAAAGGACTATGTTTGTGTGTCACATTAAAGAATAATTATTGTTGTTGAGGAGGAGGAGGAGAAAGAAGGCAGCATACTTTCATTTCCAGAAGACCTGGGTTTATGACACAAGCTGGCTACATAACCTTAGGAAAGTAATTGTACTTGCTAGCCCTCTAGGACTAGGAGGTGCAAAGCAAATGAGGATCTGTACTGGTAGAGGTTGTTTAATCACCAGAAATTGCCTAGTCTAAAGAAATTGTGGATCTAAGTCTTTCCCTCTGTAAATCAAAATCATAGATACAAGGAACCTAAGCATATTTTTAAGGTTTGAAAAAATGATTGTGCATATATTATTGCACTTACATAAAATATAACAAGAACAAAGAGGTTAAGTATTTTATGCCCTTGTATTCCCCAGGGTCATCGGCTAATAATTTTTTGAGGAATGAATGAATCTAGGCTAAGTTGATTCTATATCCAGTTTTCTGACTACTTTACTATGTTGTCTGATACTTTTAGTATTGTAATTGCATAAAAATACATATAAAAGACAAAGATTATTGAATCCTAGAATTGGCAAGTATATGAGAGATATTTTGTTGTTTCTTCACCCAGGTCCTGTGGGTATCCCATGGAACTTTGACATGATACCTCTTCTGTTTTTCCCTCAACAAAATTTCATTGGTTATATTAGCAGTTCCTATGGCTATAATTATCATCTCTCTTTTTATGATTACATAACCTATTTGTCCATTCCTAACATCTTTCCTAGCATGCAGAATTGCATCTACAACTAGCTAATAGACATATTAAACTGGATATCTGATAAAAAATTTTAAGCTGTAAGTGCCTCAAACTGAACTTATTTAACTTTCCTCTCAAATCTTCTCTTCTTCTAAACTTTACTTTTGAGTGTACCACAATCCTCTCAGTCAAAAATGCTCAACCAACTAGGTGTCATCCTTGACTCATTGCTCCATCTTATCCACTATCCAATGACTCATTGCTCCATCTTATCCACTATCCAATCTGTTGCCAAAATGTTTTGATTTTACATTTGAAGATCTCTTGCATATGCCCCTCTCTCTCCTCAGGCACTGATACCACCCTGGTCCAAGTGCTCATGATCTGATCATTGATCTTTTGCAATAACCTTCTGTTTGATTTGCCTGCAACAAATCTTACACCATCCTCCACTTCACTGATCAAGTAATCCTCCTTAAGCACAGAACTGATAATGTCACTCCATCCACCCCTTCTCTCGCAATAATTCCAGGGGCTTTCTATCACTTCCAGAATTTAATTTAAAATCCTGTTTGGCATCCAAAGACCTTTGCCCTTCAGCACAATGGTCTGTGATCCAGTGACCTCCCTCCCCACTGTTCCCTGAACAAGATACTCCATCTCTTAAGTCCGGACATCTTTACTAGCTATCCCCATACCTGGAATGCTCTCCTTGATTCATTTCTGCCTCCTAGCTCCATGCTTTTTTCATTGTTCCAGCAAAGTTTCCACTTTCTACAGGAAGCTATTCTGGATGATTCTTAATTCTAATGCCTTCCCTCTGTTGATTATTTTCACTTTCTCTTGTATACAGCTTATTATAGTGATATGCATGCTGTCTCCTCTATCATATTGAAAGTTTGAAGACTGGGACTATCTTTTATCTTTCTTTGAATCACGGCTTAGCACAGTAAAGAAATCACAGTAGGTACTTAAATTTTTATTGATTTTCTGTTGACATGCTGTCCAAAACTTAGAATCAAAGAGCACTTTTTACAATACTTTAGCAGAGGACTATAATTACAAGAAAGTTAATACATAATCTCAAAGAGTTTACATTCCAAATTAGTTTGAGAAGATCTAAAAAAAGAGTAGGGGGATAACTGTGAGGGGACAAGTGGCTGTTGAGGAGAAGAAATTGTGAGTGAACTTGAAGTGTGGCCTTCTGGACAGGCAGGCATCAATCAGGAAAGTAAAGACATAGGGTGGAGGATTTCCAGGGTCCAATCATAACACATTAAAATAGTAGTGAGTGACTAATAGATCAGAGACCATGATTAAAGGATAATATATTTTTCTCATAAATTACAAAAGAAATCTGAAAATATCTAGTCTATATATATTTATATGTCCATCTATCTAAGATAGAGAGATAGATAGATAGATAGATAGATAGATAGATAGATAGATAGATAGATAGATAGATAAATAGATGAGTGGAGGCTCCTTCCACAATATCCTAATAAATCATCATCCAGACTACATTTAAAAATGAAGCTGTTTAGACTCTTCCTTGTCATTTGGACCTAAATGATGTTAAAACAGTCCATCTTAGCTTTGATTAGTTTTTTTCCTTCATAGTTCAGAGAATTTAGAAGTTTTAGAAGGTATAGCTCCCTCATTTTATAGGGCAAGACAGGCTAAGTGACTTTTCCCAGATTTATTTACTGTCTGAGGCAGTATTTAAATCCAGGTTCAGCAGTCTATCCACTACTCTTTGCTGCTTCTAAAGGCTTTTCCCTCTACCTGGTTTCTAGGTCACATAATCCACCAAACTAACACTGTTAAATTATTGCTTTATATTTTGTTATTTTTTTCCATTTTTTAAGATTTATTTCACTTCTCCCACTCCCACTTCATTGTTTTCTCCCTTGAGTTTCTCAAAGTCTTTTGCTTTTGTTGCTCTGATAATAGTGGTTCATTTTTCCTTCACTCCAACCCCCACCCCACCCACTCTTTGGTCTATGTACTTCTTACATTTATTGGACTTTTCATTTGTGTCTCTTCTATTAAATATATTACTTTTCTATCATCCCATTCCTCCTACCACTACTTTCCTTTGACTCTTTTCCTGTCCCTGTCTCTTTGATTTCTTTTTCGTTCTCCTAAACATTCTGCCAATAATGTCTCACTAGTAGTTTGATGTTAACACGTCTCTGTACGGCTGCTTGCTGAGGACCTTGGAGCTCAGAGTTTTGTCGGCTTCAAGCTGCTTTGGAAGAAGTGTTGGCTTACTTCTCAGCTGCAGCATCAACTTAGCAAGCTTTTCCTCTAAAATTGTAAATAATTCATCTCAGGTCAAGTATTTGCTACCAAAAAGCTTCCCACTCCCCCATCCACACCCCCAAACAAATAACAAGTTTCCTCATCTCTAGAAAGAAACTATGACTTGGTGATAATAGTGGTAAACCAACTTATTTATAAAAAAAAATAAGCCCTATAATAAGAAGGGATGTTTTCCATTTTGTCAAAGCTCTGAGTTGCTACTGTTTTTGAAGAGGAAGACAATTTCAACTGTAATAAACTTCTAGTCCTTCTTAAGACATATCACAAGTTGCATTACCAAAATTTCAACAGATAAGTCAAATTCTCATTGGGAGCTTACTGTATCACCTTCCTTCATTTATTTTATTTCAGGATCTCTCATAATTTAAACAATTGAGAGATTGGAGGTAGTTTAGCTACACCCCCCCACCAAAAAATAATTGAGCTTCTGACAAAAAAGCATTTCTATTTTTATTTTTCAGTCATTATCCTCAATTTTGATCCAAGGGTTCCCATCAGGGTAATCAGTCATTCCAAAATATCATTATTTGATTGTTGGAATTAAGTTCAGCATATATCCTGTTGGATCTCCAGACCAATCCAGAAGGGAAAGATCAATGCAAGGCAGACCAAGCAGTAGCTCTCTTTGTACTAATTAATTTGGAAAGCAAAAATCAACCACTCTTAAAGCCCAAGTTGAGCATGATTTAACTTTCTTCTGTCAATTTTAACAAGCCTTATTTGAGACTGGCATCTGGATAGGCAGGCTTTAGTACATGTGTAGAGTCAATCCAGGGTTTTGCTCCACCCTGTCCCAGGAACAGGCAAACAAAGTAGCCACTGTAGCAAGTGACATTTTGTAATCATAAGAATTTGTGTTAAACTAGTCAAAGAATGATTTATGTTGACAAAGGATAAGAATCAGTGTATAGGTAGTTATAAAGGGAAGGAACATGAAATAAAAAAAGTTCCATGTTTTCTTTAAACTTTGGATTGAGGAAGTTTAAATAAGGGTTTAATAGTTAAAATTTTTAAATTTCATTTGGTATGGAATTATAATTAGGTTTTTTTAAATCAGTGTAGGAACTGCCATTATGGGGCTATGAAAAATTCCTTGACCAATGCATGTCAGCAATCACAGAGATGTAGTAGAGACTGAGAGATTAAATGAGCATGAACCTGAGAAAATATCTTAATCAAACTCTCCTTATCTTCAAAGACAGATCTATATCCACAATGTCATACTAACTTATGCCTTTAATGCTGTTGAGGGGCAGGAGAGAAGAGTCATAAGCACAGGTATGGTGCCTAAGGACTTCACAATTATCTCATTTAATCCTGGCCTCAACAGTAAGAGGTAGATACTGTTATTAATTCCATTCTGAAGTTGAGGAAGATAGAGATTAAGTAACTTTCCTAGAGTCACAGGTAATAAGTATCTGAAGTTAAATTTGATTTCAAGTCTACCAGACATCAAGTCTAGAGCTCTTTTTATTGTACTTGCTGCCTCTATGACTCATAAAAATTAAGATGACAAGAGCTAAACTATATTTTATGTTATAATTTGGGAAAATGCTATTTTATCGGGGCAACAAAAACATTAATGCATGGAAGAAAAGTAGAATAGGAAGAGAAATGATATATCTGTAATAAATATAAATTTTCAGTTCAATGTGAAAAATATTTATCCATCACCTATATTATATGACAAGTCTAAAGCTGTTTGTAAAACAAGAAAAACAATATATAGTTTACAAAGTGTTTCAACTCCATTTTTTTTCATTCCAGTCCCTTGATAATCTGGATAGAATGCTTACTGTTAGTCTTGATTAATAATGATAACACTTCTCTATTCCCACTCCCTTTTGAATTTGATATTGGAATTAGATATCAATATAGCCATTGGGCTCTCATGCTAAAATTTCATACCTATGCTAGATTGTAATCTAAGAGTGAAGCCAAGAATGTGTAACCACAGGCCCATGTAACTCCTTCCACAGTAAGAATAACTAATATAAGAGGGAGGGAAATGAAAAGAGCTGGCAATGCATTTCCCCCCCAGCATATCAAGCAGGTTTTCATAAGGAAGCAGTGGTCATCAATCACTACCTCATTACCAACCTGTCATCTGGGCTGAGGCTAAATGTATTCTGGCTCGCTGCCATACTAAATGTTCAATGAAACATCCTTAAGGCTCTCTACAAGTTCAGCTGAAGTCGCACCCGCTATACATCAAAGAGGAACATTAGCGTTATCATAGCTTAATAAACAGGGCCATTCTGGCAATGTGATCCTGTGCCAGAGCCCTATCTACTATCCCCAGTATTATGCTGCTTAAATAAACAATCTTGCTGTCGTGTGTGAAGTTTATTTAATGATAAATTCATGTAAAGATAATTAGTCATCCTGCTAAGGATACAGCTACCATCCCTTCTAAAGAATGAACTAAGACAGGCAAAATGTTTTAAAGGAGAAAATAATGCTGGTGTGTGTTTGTGTGTGTGTGTGTTTGTGTGTGTGTGTGTGTGTATGTGTATGTGTGTTTAATCTATCTTGAGATATTCAAAACATGTACATCTTCCCATTCATAATTTATTCTTTGATTTCTGCAAAAAACTTTCCAGAAAGACAAAAGTTGTTGCACCATGAATGCTCCTCCAAAGCTTCAGGGGATGTAAAGTCATCCTGGGTTCCTTTTATTGCCAATTGCCATGACTTCTTAGAGCCATGCAATACAGGGTTGAGACAGTCCCAGCATTTTTGTCTTCAAACAGATACCATCATTTTCACACAAATAAATCATGCCATACTTATTAAGTTTAAAGTTGGGGTACACAGGTTTAAAGGATACTATTGTCACATGATTCCTGATGAATCCCAAGTTCATCTTGAAAACTGAAGTATATTAATTTTTATATAAACTCTAAAAAAACATCTCTGGTCACTTTCCAGGACGAAATCATAGATAGATTTCTATACATAAAATGTTGAAATATTCTTGAAATGTGTCTAATTAGGTCTACCCCCATTTTGTCTACTTCAGTCTTATTTACATTGGGAAAGGGAGTAAAAAACCATAGACCTTTGATTGAATAATCCTTTTAGGACCTGTAAAATGTACCCCTCCCCCAAATGTAGTAAACAGAGCACATGTTGCTGTATCAATCCATACTTTCTCCCACACACTTTCTCAACTTCATTTTTCTTTCTTGAGTCATGTGGGAGGCTGATTCACTAGTGTTATAATTACAGAATTTCTGAGTTGCAAAGGAACACTGAGGTCACCTAAATTAAACCATCTTAACAGTGATTATAATATATAATATAATTATAATTATAATATTACAATACATCTGGGGATTGCCCAGTATCTCAACATTTATAATGTGAAGTCAATCCATTTTATATGTTTATATATCAGTATATATATTTTAGCTGATTTTTAGGAGACATTACAGAAGACCACCTGTCAACCATGTTCTAAAGTGGCTTCTTATTCAGATAGGGGTTGGATTAGATGATTTGGGAACTTTCTTCTAATTCTGAAATGGATTCTCTCCCTCTCTTTTGTATTTATTTGAATTCGTCTCCTATTCTACAGTTGTAGCTTTCTTTCCCATTTATTAAATTGTAATTTCATTTTGATCTTTGCGGCTTTCCCAGTGCCAAATGCCATGATTTGAATATAGTAGATACTTATTCAATAACTACTGATTTTAATAGTGCTGTGTTGATGATTTGGGGCTTTATAAATGCTGATTATACATAACATGAATTTATTATATTGATATTTGGTTTACATAACTTTTGGGATATCTACTTATATATTTTCTGTTTCATGAATGCACTCTTAAAATGAGGCAACTGAATTTTATGTAAGTTTTATTCAATTTCTTACTATCTTAGACAAAATTTTCAGTGGAATTTTAAATCTTGAATGCCAGTGTTATACATTGCCAATAAATATGATACTGCTTCTAGTTACTTTTCATTGTCAATTAGGAAGTCAACAATACTCTAAGCAAAATTTTTGACCAAACTATCAAATGGCATTCAAGGTAACTTATGTTAATAGAAAAAATATGTTACTTCAACCATCTTGGTTGGGGGGGGAGGGACACTATCCAACCACAATTGTTCTAAGAGATACAGACAATCAATTTTGCTTTTTAATAGATATGATAACCTGCTATTGAAATTATGCCTTGTTTCATTCATAACACATGGATAAAGAGTTAAGTACAACTAAGTGAAAAATAAATTAACTCATGGTTCAGTTTATATTTTTAAAGGAAATCAATTCTTAAATAGAATGCAAAGCATTTTTAAAAAATTCTAAAATGTATATGATAAAGAAATTTGAATTGAATTGATTTGAGTCCAAAGCAAACTTAAAAAAAATTCTAAAATTCATTTGCAATTTTAATAGTAATGGACCAAATCCACAGTATCAAAAAAGTTTTTTGGGGGAGGCAGATCCAAGATGGCGGCATGAAGGCAGCATTTCTCAGAAACTCCTTCCCCCCAAAACTCCAAAAGCCAACAAATTATGACTCTAGCAAAAATTTAGAGGGGGAAGAACCCATAGGAAGACTGAGTGATACATTTTCTCAGTTCAAGATAACTCAGAAGTTCTGTGAGAAAGATGTTTTTCACCAGGACCAGGGTTGGAAAAAAGCCATGACCACAGAGAAGCCCAGTCCAGCCCAATCCAAGGATCACTGGCAAGAGCTTGAAGGGGCCAAGAAAGACCTCTGCTACACCAGAATTAGTGTGGAGTGAGGCACCACAGAACCTTCAGGAAGAATGGGGGTAAACCAACTTGTACCACCAGAGCACAGCCTACGGACAGTAAGGGGGATCAGGGGAGATTGCAGAAATCTCTCTGCTCTGCCTGGGGCAGGACTCTGATGTTTGCCCACACTCAGATCCAGGTTGCAGCTTGGCCTTCCATACTAAGATAGCAGGGACCATCCTCACAGCTCCAGGGCAGAGGGGAGTGCCTGTGGTCATCTACATATCAAAGCACAGGCAAGAGAGCATATGCCCTTGGAGGAATAAAGGTCCCAGTGGGGTGTACCAAAAATACCCCAAACCTGGTGTCCCAATAATACTCAAAAGCCCAGGAAGAACCCAAAACCAGGCACATGCTGGAGAAATGAGTAAACAGAGAAAAAAGAGGAACACCACTGAGAAATCCTCCTCAATCTGAAGATGAGGAAGTACAAGCTCTTGCATCTAAAGACTCCATGAAAAATGGAAGTTGGGTTCAGGCTATAACAGAGTTCAAAAATGATTTTGAAAATCAAGTAGGTGAGATTGAAGAAAAATTGGGAAAAGAACTGAGAGCGATGCAGGAAAAACATGAAAATGAAGTCAGCAGCTTAGTCAAGGAGATCCAAAAAATGCTGAAGAAAATAACATGTTAAAAACCAGCATAGGCTAAATGGATAAAAACAGTGCAAAAAGTTATTGAGGAGAAGAATGCTTTAAAAAAGCAGAATTGGCCAGATGTAAAAGGAGATAAGAAAGCTCTCTGAGGAAAACATATCCTTCAGATGTAGAATGGAGATAAAGGAAGCCGATGACTTTTTTGAGAAGTCAAGACACAACACTTTAACACCAAAAGATTGAAAAATTAGAAGAAAATGTGAAACATCTCATTGAAAAAAACAACTGATATGGAAAACAGATTCAGGAAAGATAATTTAAAAATCATTGAGATACCTGAAAGTCATGATCAGGAAAAGAGCCCTGACCTCATTTTTAAAGAAATACTACAGGAAAATTAGCCTGATGTCCTATAATCAGAGGGCAAAATAGAATTTGAGAGTATCCATCAATCTCCCCCTGGAAAGAGATCCAAAAAAACAAGCCCCAGGAATATTATAGCCAAGTTCTAGAACTCCCAAGTAAAAGAGAAAATATTACAAGCACCCTGAAGGACACAATTCAAATATTGTGTAGCTGCAGTCAGGATCACACAGGACTTAGCAGCAACTACATCAAGGCCGCGTAGGGCTTAGAATATAATACTCTGGAAGGCAAAAGAGCTTGGAATGCAACCAAGAATCAGCTACCCAGCAAAACTGAACATCCTCTTCCAGGGGAAAAGATGACTTTCAATGAACTAGGGGAATTTCAAATGTTCCCGTTGAAAAAACCAGAGATGAACATAAAGTTTGACCTTCAAATACTGCACTCTGGTGAAGCATAGAGAATGGAGGAGATGGGTAAAATATGAGGGTCTTAATGATGATGAACTGCATGTATTCCTGCATAGAAAAATGATACTGATAATACTCATGAGAAACTTCTCATTTAATAGAGCAAGTAGAAGGAGCTTTTATAGATAAAGCACAGGAGAATGCTCAATCTAAAGATATAATATACTGCAAAAATGAAGTTAATGGCTAAAAGGGAAATGCACTGGGAGTAAGAGAAAGGAGAGTGGGAATAGGCTAAGATATTTTCTCTAAAAGATGTTTTTCTTCTTTGTACAATGAGCTTTTGCAATGATATTGGATGGGGAAGGTGAGGGGGAGTGAGGGAACCTTCACTCTCATCAGAAATGACTGAGAGAGGAAACAGCATACACACTCAATAGGGTATAGATGTCTAGAGAAAAAAAGGAGAGAAGTGGGAAAGGGGGAAGGGGGAATGTGGGTGATAGAGTAGAGAGTAGATCATGGGAGAGAACAGTCCAATAGAACACATTTTCTTTTTTACTTCTCTCAAGGGGCTGTGATTGGGTGGCCTGTCCTGGACCACAGGGCTGGGTGGTTGCTGGGTCTCAGGGGTGGTATGTGGGCTTGGGGCCTCTTGGCCCCAGGGCTGGTGATCAGTCTGCTATTCTACTCAGTCACCCTATAGCACATTTTAGAAGAGGGACAGAGTGAAATGAGAGAGAAAATATGATAAATGGTAGCAGGGAGGAATGGATGGAGGGATTTACAATCAGCAACAGAAACAGTGCAAAAATATGGAAGCAATTTTTATGATGACTTAACATAAAGAATATGATCCACCTGAGACAGAGTTGATGGTATTAGAACACAGACTGAAACGTATTTTTTTCTCTTTCCTTTACTTTATTTCTCATGAGGGTCTATATTTTTAGGGGGAGAGGGTATTATGTTTACATTTAGAATATTTTAGCAATGTATAAAAAACATTACTTGTACAAAAATATTCCTAGCAGTCCTGTTTCTGGTGACGAAGAATTGGAAATTAACATAAATATCCTTCAATTGGGGAATAGTTTAACAAAATGTGGTATATGTATGTGATGGAACACTTTTCTTCTATTATAAGTCAGGAGGGATGGAATTCAGGGAAACCTGGAAAGATTTGCATGGACTGATGCTGAGCAAGATGAGTTAACCAGAGGAACATTGTGCACCCTAGCAGCAACAAACTTTGATGGACTTGTTCATTCGATTAGTGAAACAATCAGGCACAAAACTTATTTTTTTTCCTTAGGGATATGATTTCTCTCTCATCACATTCAACTTAGATAAAGGTATACCATGGAAACAATGTAAAGACTAACAGACTGCCTTCTGTGAGGGGTGGGGGGAAGGAAGCAAGATTAGGGGCAAAATTGTAAAAATTTCAAAATAAAATAAAAAAATTTAAAAAGTTATTTGATATTCACATTAGTATTAAGTATAATGTAAACATATAAATCCTTCAGGGCTTGTGTATCTTCCTACCCTTTTGGATACTTGTAACTTTCTCCCCTATTTTTAATGTCTTAGAAACACTCATCAAATTAATGATTTCTGTGTGTAAGGAAGTAGCACCTAAATTTATATAGTTACTTTTTTTCCTCAATATCTGACTAGGCATTTTCAAATTTCATAAGATTATATAGCAAAGGGCAGCTAGGTGGTGCAGAGAAGGACCTGAGTTCAAAGCCAGCCTCAGAAACTTAATAATTACCTAGCTGTGTAACTGTGGGCAAGGCATTTATTGTCTTGCCAAAAAAAAAAAGATCACATAGCAAGAATTGGAAGAGACCTCAAAGGTCAGCTAGAGCTACCTATTCAAAAGTTAATTTTTCTCCTTTGTATAGATTGTCCTGTTTCTTCATTTTTTCCAATAGTACTTTTAATTTCAGAAAAAAAATTTCTTTCCTTTTTGTTTCTTTTATAAAGTTTCAAAGTCCAACAATTTTTTCTACATTATCATTTGCTAGTGTTAAACATGTTACATAGTATGTGTTTATATAATGCTCAGAATATAAAAACTCACTTTAATAAAACTATATATTTAACAGCTGATATAACTATTATATTTTTTGTCCATATCATCTCAAAGTTTAGAGCTTTCTCATGCTTTTGAATTTCTATTTCTAAACATGATAATTTTCCCATGCTTTCAAAAGTCTAGATGCAGTAGGTGGTATCGTGAATACAGCACTGATCCTGGAGTCAGGAGGATCTGAGTTCAAATCTAACATAACACACTTGATATTAATAGCTGTGTGACCTTGGACAAGTCACTTAACCCTACTGCCTTGCCATGAAAATAAAATTTATGTTTGCTGAAGGCACTACATGTGTACTTACTTCCAGCATATCCCCAATAACTTTTTCAAATGTTTGCTTTCATGTGTTTCCTTTCTGCCACCAAATAACAATTAGTTTTCTTATTTTCAAGTCTTTAAACAATCAGTAACTTATATTTAAAAAAATCTCTTTCTGTTAAGCATATTCAATGTATATTTTCTCTCTTGGAACTGCAGTTTAAAGTCCACTTAACTAGGAACATTTCCTTAATTAACTCCATTCAACCAAAGACCTAACTCCCATAGTCATTCAACTACTCTTCCTTCTAAACTCAACAAAAAGCAATGAACACTTAGTAAACACCTGCAAAGAATGAGATATTAGTCCTGAAGACTCAATAATCAATTAATGAATAAATGAATTTCAAAAAGGACTTAATATAGGCTAAGTACTGTGCTATACACTGTACTAATCCAATCAAAAAAGAGATTCTTCCTGTTCAAGGAATTAACATTATATGAGGGAAGAGACAGGAAGAGGTTAAATTTACTAGGATTTTGAGAAGAGCCAAGGAACAATGGATGATTTTACTCTTTATCAAAACAAATTGATTATTGTTTCAAGAGATGAAAAGGGAGGGGTAGTAAAGGGTTAGAAATGTCATGAAAGGAAAATAGAAATTCAGGGTCTGAGACTGATGGGTTGTAGTGAAGCCTTAAGAAAAGTACAATCTCTGTGATTCCTAAAGCATAAGAATTGATGTTCTTCACATAGGAGCTGGTGTTCTTCATATAAGAGCTGATGTTTTTCATAGAGAACTTTTTACAGCCAAACTACATTAATTTTCATTAGTTTTCTTCTATGCCTGCAGTCCCCCCCCCCAACTTTTCTCCATGCACTTGCTTCAGTGGCTTCATTCATGTTCCAGTTAAAATTTTGTCTTTTCTGAGACCTTTGCTTATCACTCTTAATCACTCTATCTTTGGATTATCTTTAATTTATTCTGCATAAATCTTATTTGTAAGTGGTTGTTTGCACATTAGACTATGAGATCTTGGAGACCATGTGTTAGTTTTGTTGTGTCCTTTGCTTGTTTTTGTTTTTTGCCTTTCTTTGTATCCATAGGGTTTAGCAAAGTGAGTAGCAAGTAATTGATGCTTAAATGTTTGATGACTTCTGGTTAACTGGGAGAAGTCTGCACTACATAAATAAGAATCATTCAAGGGAAGAAGTGATAGTAGCAAAATGAAAAGTAGAATATATCATAGGGAAATTTGCAGAGGGATAGAACATTTTATTTGAATGGATATGGGAAGGCTTTACTGAGGTGTAATATGGCAAATCTTTAAAGAAAATAAGGATTCTGAGGGAAGGAAATGAGATAGAAGGATGTTCAGAGTGAATTCATGAAGACCTGAGAAAGCATGTTGAGTTTGGGGAAGAGCTATAGATAGAGTTTGGGGGGAATATAGAAGACACCAAAAGGAAACACATGATATAATTCTGGTAGGGTATATTGAAGAAAAATTGAAGACTTGAAATGTAAGGCTGAGACTCTTCATGAGGATGGGAATGTTATCATCCTGTCGCAAAACTAGAAATGAGTTTCTCAAAATATAGTTGATATGGTACTCTTGTTTCAGCTATAAAGTCAAATATGCAGGTCATACTTGAAGTCTTGGAACTTAGTAGAACCTGCTAGGGTTTAAGATCTAAAGACATAGACTTGAACAATCAGTATCATTTCTTTGAGGCATCAGAAGAGGAATTCTTTGGAGATATGATCAGGAAAATTAAGATCAATGACAATGAATGTTTGCTGAGACCTTATCTATAGCAAGTAAGAAGAGAAAATATAATTTCCCCCTTGTCTTGAAACTCATAATGAGGAAAAAAATCAAGTACATAAAGGAAAGCATCACCGAAGTGTAGGATAAATGTATATATATATATATATATAATTTTTAAAAGGTTGTTTTGGAAAGATATCTTTTACCTTATATTGCTTTAAAAATGCCTTTGTTGCATTGGTGGGGAATATAAGGGAGGAAAGGAATACCTAGAGACAGAAACCACCCCCTATTACTTAACATGAAAATACTGAGGATGAAAAAGAAGTCCAAAAATATTGCTATTTCCCATTAAAACTGATAAACATGGCTTCATGTACAATATTAGTTCACTGAAATGTACTTGTCTAGGTAAAAGCATATGTGCATTCACATTTGTGCTTATAGCAAAACCAACAAAACCAAAGAATGCTCCATATGCAAGTATATCCTATGATAAACATCTCTACATTATACCCATAAAAAGAAAAAGAAAAATATCTTCAAATGCAAGAAGAGCTGTTTATTTATTTCCTCAAATACACCTCCATGGAAACTAATGTAAATAAAATGATAGTGATTTAGACTCTTCTGAAGTCCCCAGCTATATTCTTGTTTTCTTTATTGTATCTGACTTCGCTCCACTGGGCCATCATCTGCCATAGATATGTTCTCCAGAGCAGCTGGCTGGATATCAATAATCTCAACCAATCTGTATATTCAAAGCTCACTTCTTAAGCAGATGACTTACACTATAGGGGGAATGAGTCTACTTACTGTCAAAAATTCAGCTTTGTAAAAAAGGCTTGATATTACTGTGGCTCCGGAAGGAAAAGCAGTTCTGGAAGGAACTCAATTATATTTTAAGATGATTTGATAACTGAGGATTTAAAAAAATACGTAATGATGTTTTTTCCTAATGCAGTGAGAGAAAAGATTATTGCAAATCTCAAGAGAAGGGTTACTCTATGGGTCTGCTTTGTGCCTACTGTTTCAATTCTATTCAATTTAGCAAATATTTATCAACTGCCTAGTGTATGGCATTACATGAAGAAAAATAGGGAAATAAAGATAAAAATGAGAATCCTTGCCCTTATGAACCATATGTTTTATCAAAGTTTATATCATCCTATCCAGAATGAGATTTGTGTGCTGGGATCTAAAGTCAAATATAAGAAACCACAAGGGAAAGAGGCAGAGTGAGGTACTTACTCATTTCCCGCAAAGTTCTATCTAAGATTTTTCACATATAAAATTGGAATGAAAATAATTCTGGAACTATTTCACAAAGTTATTGTAAGATATATGATATAACAAATGAATGTAAACTACTTAATGAATTTAAAATGGTAGATAAAATTTCTTAATGCTAACAACCTCAGAAGTAGATTCTAAAACACTTATTTTCTGTTAAAAAAAGAAAAGTAAAACTTTTCTATGTTTCTTATTCACTTGAGGGTATGGATGATAAATTCATTTGTATGATTCTTATCATGGTTAAACAGTGAACGACACATGGTAAGCACTAAATTAATACTTATTGACTGACTGATGAATTGATTGAAGCCTGGAAGAAGGTGGATTCTTTCCATCATAGTTTGGAATCCTCTTCTATAATTTTGCAAGACAGAAGGGAATAACTGAGCTAATCATCTAATTTAAAATTGTAAAAGACTTTCAGAATTGTATATATTCTTACTCTGTTAGTTTCTGCAAAGTTGAAATGTTTATTATTTGAAATATTTTTATATTGACACATCAGTATTCTGTTTCCATTAGATCTCTCTGTCTGTCTCTGTCTGTCTGTCTGTCTGTCTCTCTCTCTCTCTCTCTCTCCCCCCTCTCCCCCTCTCTTTTTCTTTCTCACACATACATACGTATACATGAAATCCTAAAAATCTTTCTCTAGAAATCAAAGTGGAATATCAAGTGTATATATATTTATGCATCTCCATTGAAGACTCAATCCAAAGCTTTATTATGATATTAAAATATGGTATGAAGTTCACTAAATAACAAAGGCTTCCAGAATAGGGTTACTAATCATAGTAAGTCTATCATCCTAGGACCAAATCCATCCTTAGGGAAGTTAAGTGCTAAAACATTAGGTATCAGGCCATGGTCTTTTTTCCATAAGAAAAATTTGCAAAGGCCATCTCCTAAAGTGTAGAGGAGGGATTCTTCTAATAAAATCATGGATACTTGAAATACTGGAATACATTTACATACACACACACACACACACACACACACACACACACACACACACACACACACACACCCTTGAGAAGTATAGTTTATTAGCTTTGAGAAGTATAGTTCATTAGCTGTACTTGTAATTCAGTAAACATACTTTGGGGAAATGTTTTTTTTTCGGGAAAAATTTCAAGTCTTCTGGAATAGTTACAGGAAACTTATATTATAAGCAAGAAAAAATCTCTCAGGAATGTGAAATGACTTAGGGACTGCTGTAGTGATAAAAGTATATACTTTTAGAGCTATGTAAGAACTTAGAAAACATTTATAAATAGTTGAAATACACAGTTTCATATGCAATTTTCTTTTTTCTTCATGTATGAGAATTACCATGTTTATTGATTTGAGTCAAGTTCTTAATTTTTAAAATGTGAAAAAAATAACTTTGTGTTGATTTTAATCACCTCATTTCACAGATGATAAAATGGAAGAAGAGACACTCAATGATTTGGTAGAAAATCTGAATCTTTTCTAGGAAGCAAAAAGCTGCTTCCTAGTCAAATACATTTTATTCCATGCCATGACATGTGTCACTTTTATTTTCATTATGAAAATGAAAATACAGAATTCTATTGTTGATGCATAATAATATGATTGACTTGGACAAAAGTAAACCTTCAAGATTTCAATATTCTTTGAGTTTTTATGGAAACTTGAATAATATATATAATTAAAAAGAAAAAAAAAAAGAAAAAATGTCGAAATAGGACAAAAATTAAAAAGAAAAAAGCCCCCAAACTGTCATAAAGGGTAGTAGTTGACCAATTATTGGCCTAGAATAAATGTATGTATACTATAATTATACAGAAACTATAACAGACCTTAGGATTTTCTTGTGTTTATTCTATCTCTGCAATTCTGTCTGTTCTTTCTTCAAATCTTCATCAAGGAAAACATTGACAGATCGGTTCTTTTTATCCCCATAAGAATTTGTAGAGATAGTACAATAGTCAGGAGACAATAGTTCATGTTTTAACTTACATTTTGGGTAATAATAGACCATTTAAAAGATGTGAAACTTGAACTCAGGTTCTTCTGACTCTAAACCAAGAAGCCCTAGGCAACACTGCCTACAAGAGTAACATTGTTCAACCACTCAAAATTCAGTTAGATATGCATGAGAAATAAATTTGAAAAAATCCTGATAGCTTTAATGATTGCATACCTTAGGAAATAAATCAAATTCAGCTGTAAGGAAAGTCAGCAAAGATTGTGTTAAAATTTCAAGACCTTCAAATTAAATCATTTTTTCTTTTTAGTTTTTCTTTGCAAGGCAATGGGGTTAAGTGGCTGGCTAGGTAATTATTAAGTGTCTGAGGATGGATTTGAACTCAGGTCCTCCTGACTCCAGGGCTGGTGATCTATCCACTGCACCACCTAGCTGCCCCCAAATTAAATCATTCTTAAGCATCTCTGCCCTGAGATACAGAAGTGAGAAGAGAGGAGCAAAACCTTCAAAGCAGTACTTGATACTTGAGATTTTTATCTCACAGGAAAGCAAAGAAGTTTCAGTCTAATTGTTTTTTTTTTCTTTGATTTAGAAATAATTAAAGTAAGGGATGGAGGAGAAGCTAGAAAACAAATTGCTTCTATTTTAAATATAAATTCTCATTTTTAATGAAATTATTTGCATGGTATCTATAAAGAAGTATGCAAGTTACTAAATTATAGTTTGTTGATGTTTGCCTTGCTTCAGTGATGTTTTTCTATCCCTAAAATCCATAAATCCTAGGTCAATAAAAGAATATTGAAAGCTAGGCAGACCAAACAACAGTACAACAGCATCTACTGGTGTTGACTTGAGAAAAAAGCAGGTATAGATCTTTTTGAAGTTAAAAGTGGAACATTAAATCTAGAAATTTTCTAGGCTGATATTGTTCAGATTCTCTTATAAAAAAAGTCATCCTTGTTTGCATGGTTATTTTCATTTACTTTCTACTTTGACATTACATTTTTTTCAATATTACTAGATTATCAATGCTTAGGAAACTTTCAAAAAGTAGTGACTTAAGAGCACAGTTAACCAGATATTACACATAGAAGACATATGTAAAAACATATTTTAGTTAAAGAAGGACACATTCCAATAATTTACAAATTATTCCTGGTGAAACAATATTTAACATGCTTATAGTTCCTTTTCAGTGTATTCTATTTATTATTTATTAAATTTTTTATTCAGTCATTTTTCATTTGTTTCTAACTCTTGGTAATCCCATTTAAGGGTTTTTGTTTTCTGCAAAGAAACAGCACTGGTTTGCCATTTCTTTCTTCAAATCGTATAACTGATGAGGAAAATCAGGCACAAATAATTACAGGACTTGCCCAAGTTCACACAGCCATAATGTGTCTGAGGTCCAAATTGAACACAGAACTGCCAGATTCCAGATGTGGTCCTCTACAGGTCCATCTTTCTGTCCCTGTTTATCAATTACCAAGGTACAAAAACATGGGCATATGCAGAATATGGTAGATTTTTCGAATTCTAATACATGATGGTCAAAGTGAAAACATTGCTTGTTGCTTCTGTATATTGTTTAATTAGGACCTTAGTCCTTAATGGTGTGAGCAAGAATAGGAGGTGCTTTAAGTTTATACAATTAATCCATTTTTGTTAATAAAGCATATGTGCAATTTTAATAGTTGTGTATGATACAGAATTTGAACATTTAAGGGATGTTACAGCACATTAAGTTTAACCCTCATTTATGTCTTGGATGATAGATGCAAGAATTCCAACTGAGTAGATTTTATGAACCAGTTAAATGATTTGTATTCAGAACAGCATTAAAAATCCCCATGACAAAGTGTACTCGAACAAAAATACCCTGCTTGTGACACATCCTTTACAAGTAATGTGTTTTCATTTTTCACATGTTGCATCTCATTTATTTTATTCAGGCACACATACTTAAATCTGCAAGATACGGCAAGCTTCCAATACCTTTGAAATAATAAATCACTTCTTGCAGATGTTTTCAACCCGCTGTAAGGCTGCCGTTCATTAATCAAACATTATCAGTTTCTATCAGTGCCCAGTGTTAAACAGAAAATACACTTCATTTTGAGTTCTGACTTTCATTCACTGGTTAGTTGCTGACCCCTTGTAACTTATTGGTTAAATTTTAGAAAGATGAAACCCCCTACAGAGCTATAGATTTTGGTTTAAGGAATTCTTCGTAGGATTATTTTTATCCTTTCACATAGCATAATAATAGGCAGAAATCTGATCAGATGCCTAAGATGTCAAACAGTTCCTGTTTGGAGATTTAAAAAAACCTGATCCTTACAAGGAAAATGGAAGAAAATCTGACATGCTAAACTAACAGAAATTTTAGGAATGTATTGTTTTGGAATGAAATTTCCTTATTTTGGTGCAATATGGATTATGAGCTAAATATTTTTCATTTAGTAAATGATTAAAATATAAAATGTTTTTTATAAATATCATGTTTTTTTCTATGGCCCCTCCTTAAGCATAAAAGAAGGGCATTTAATAATATAAGAAAGACATGGAAATAACACATGACCTTATAGTGGCAATGTCTTCTAAATTCATTTAAGATTGCATTATACATCAATTATGCAGAGTAGAACTCTTTATTGTGTCTTTTGAAAATAACTTCATAATTCAAATATTACTTAATATCTTCATAACCTAAATATTATTTTAACAAGTATATTAAAAATAATTTAATTCCTCTTTGTAAAAAAAAGTCAATTTTATTTTGAATTTTCTATTATTTTTAATCTATTCATTTGAACTAGGAAAGTAATCTGTATTAGTTCAGGAATAAGAATACCAAAAGATGGAATTAAATACAGACATAATTCTGCCCTGAAAACAACAGCAGCACAAGATTAGGGTACAAGGACCTGAATTAGAATCCCAGTTCTGCTAATTACTCCCTCTATCACCTGAGGCAAGAATCTTTCTCTCCCTAACCCCAGCACTACACCCTCTCACTCCAAACCATAAACCAGGTTTCTCCTTCTGTAAAATGAGAATCTTGGACTAGATCCCTAAGGCCACTTTCACATAAAAATGCTATGATTTTAAACACAAATGTTTAATTCAAAAGCTGCCCTAATAAGTCAAGGCTAAAAACAATGATGTAACTTGACACAAAAAGGTAATTTTAAAGGAATAATCTCTAAATTTTGTTCTTCCCAATAGACACTTTCAAATAATATTTCTAAGTAATTTTTATGCTAGGGCAACTAGGTGACACAATAGAGAACCAAGTCTGCAGTCAGAAGACCTGAATTCAACTTCAACTTCATACACTTACTATGTGACCTTAGGCAAGTCATTTAACCCTATTTACCTCAATTTCCTCATTGTAAAGTGAGTTGGAGAAGAAATAGCAAACCACTCCAATATCTTTGCCAAGAAAACCCAAATGGAGTCATAAAGAGTCAAAAACAATCGAATAACAGCAACAAAAAAACATAACACTTTAAACAGTCCCTAAAGCTAGTGATTTAATAAACTCCATTCAACAAGAGAAATAATGACTCTGGTGAACTCTGTTATCCAAACCACATCTGGATTTTGAAATGTGTCATTTCATGAGCTTCTCTCAGCTTCAATGTCCTCATAGACAAGTGGGTATAACCATAACATCTTGTTGTGAGGATTAAATGAAATAATAATAATTGGATTGCATTTTACTAACCAAAAAACTTTAGTTATTTTTACCAAATAAGAGATTACATATAAAATTTTTGCCTTTAAATCTGCTGAGCAATATATTTTTGACTGAATGGCAAGAGTGTCCCTCAAAACTTAGCAGGTCTAAATAGGACTATCTACTCTGGTCTACATTTATATTCATTTGTGGCTATTTAAAAAAAAGACTAAAGATAAACTAGTAAGTGTTGGGAAGGGGAGGAGGAAGTAAGGCCACTTAAGGCCACTTACAAATAGGTTGAATGGATTACTGAAGATTAACTCTGATTAAAAAAACACAACAGTAATAAAAAAATGGTGAAGAAGCATGAATACTATTGTCCAGTATTTGAGAAGCTATCATGTAAGAGAGTAACATCATATCTCAATCACCCAGGCTTATAACCTCAGTAATTTCATTAAAGTCTCACTTGACCCATATATTCTCTCTATTGCTATCTTGTCATTTTTACCTTCACCACATCATTCATACATGTTGCATAAGCTCTATTCACACAACTGACACCCTGGTGTAGGCTCTCATTATCTCATAACTGGATTATTGCAATAGTTTTTTGGTTGCAACAAATTCTTTTCCCATTCCTGTCCATCCTCCATTCATGTGCCAAAGTGATCTTCCTAAAATAATCTCTACTGGATGTCTATTACTTTTATACCTGATCCCTTCCTCTTTTTTCTGGCGTTTACTTTGCTTTTCTTCAAGGACTTAAGAATTCAAAGACAATGGTCTTGATTTTCCTCATTCATGAAACTATAACTTGATCCTATTCCTTTTCAATAGACTAGAAATGGTCTCCCTCCTTACTTTTCTTTTTTTTTAGATTTTTTTTTTCAAGGCAATGGTGTTAAGTGGCTTGCCCAAGGCCACACGGCTAGGTAATTATTAAATATCTGAGGTCGAATTTGAACCCAGGTACTCCTGACTCCAAGGCCGGTGCTCTATCCACTTGCCACCTAGCCACCCCCCCCCTTACTTTTCTCTATTGACTTCTTCAGTTATCTTCAAAACGTAAGTTCTATCAAATCCCAGGCAAAATGGAAACTTTTATTAACTGTTACATAATTAAAATTACTTGAACCTTATGAGTGAAGCCTAAATAATAACTAATATATCCGAAAAGACCAGGAATCAATAATTTTTACACCTTAGAAATAAATTTTTACACTAGAATGCTTTCAGTTCCATGACAAAAACAAAACAAAATAAAAATCCATGAATGAAAACAAAACACTTAACAACAAAAGTTGCTGACAAAATTTTAAATGTAATGAGACAGTTGAAGAAATAGAAATACACAATGTGGTCCCACAATGCAAGATATTATGGATCTGAATATAAAATGTTACCATAGTGCCTTGACACAAATAGAAGGTAAGTCTTTTTTCCCCTAAAGGCTAAGATGACTTTTTTGAAGCATAATCCTACCACACTGCTAAGCTGTTTCAGGTCTCAGAAGATGTCTTTTTAAAGTTACCTTTAGTGGTACTTGCTAAACTCAGAAGCTATCACAGCATCCAGTGATAAAGTTGAAATCTCTCAGAGTTTGAGAATATATACATATATACATATATATATATATATATATATATGTGTGTGTATATATATATATATATATACATATATATATATATATATATATATATATATAGTTAATGATATTTCAAGAATTCAACAAGATTAAAGGAGGTAAAACTTGGGACTCCTAATATAAGCAAAACTGTCCAAATTCCTAAACTAGTTAGGTTTTTTTTTTAATTTGGAAGAGTCAAAAATGATACAGTAAATTAAAAGAAAATGCCTTTTTTCCTCTTAAAATGAGTAATGAAAACAAAAAAACTAAAAATTTAAACAAACTACAATGAATATAAGGTTTTTTTTCCATTACTCTCCATTCTTACCTAGAACCACTGTCTACCTTTCATTTAATGGTACTGATGTCTGGGTTCTGATAGCAAGTTTATTGGAACTCACTTTTAAATTTCTTAAGATATCTTTTAAAATGGAATCAAAAGACCTAGAAAATGAAAGCCAGAAAGCACAGTATTCTTTTACCTTCTATGAAAAATACTTTTCCATACAAGACTACTGTTTCATCAGCTAAGAGCTGTTTGGTCAGTAAACATTTTTAAGTCCTTATCTGTCAGACACTGTGCTAAGCAATGGAAATGCCAATAAAAGCAAAAATAAATGAATCAAATAAAATAAAAAGTCTCTGCCCTCAAAGGATTTACCTTCTAATAGGGGAAGATAATCTACAAAAAGAAACTGAAGGGGCAGCTAGGTGGCGTAGTGGATAAAGCACCAGTCTTGGAGTCAGGAGTACCTGGGTTCAAATCTGGTCTCAGACACTTAATAATTACCTAGCTGTGTGGCCTTGGGCAAGCCACTTAACCCCATTTGCCTTGCAAAAAAAAACCCTTAAAGAAAAGGAAACTGAAAATTCATAAGCTTTATTCACCAGAATATACTTCATCTTTATTGGAACTAGGATGTTATAAAATTAGTTTAGAAATAAATCAAAATTAAACCAACTTTTAAGGCATGACTTAATTTCTGAAAAATTTCTTCTTTATAATAATGACAATATTTTTGTAAATACTGAATTTTAGAAAGTAATCTTTGGGGAGATCTATGTTAACTTGGAAAAGTTTTCTAATTCCTTTGGACAGAATTTGAATAGACAGAAGAATAAATTTATAGTTGAGAATTTTATATCTTTTCCCTATCTTTTTATATCCATGGAAAGTATTTCTAGGCATGTCTCATTAATTTTTTTAATGCTGCCTTTTCAATTGCTACACTAGGATGAGAATCATATGATTGAGAAGACAATTCAAGAACTACATTCTACAGGATTGTAAAAGCATTCAATGCAAGTACAAAAATAAATTCTTAAACTCTAATTCATTCTTCATTAATGTATATATGGATCATCTCTTCCTTGTTCTTTTTTAAAATGCTGATGTTTCCAATACCCCAAAAATGAAAAATTATGAATTTTATTTTAATCTAAATCTACCCATTGCAAGAATGTAATGCTATCTTTTCAATTAAATAATGACCAATTTCATTCCTACCATTCACTTTTATTTAAAATATATTGTCTAAATAATAAATCATCTGCTTTTGTATGATTACATATATAAGTAATAACAGATTCTATCCTAACAAACATCCAAAGTAATCACTAATTGCATTATTTTCTCCAAATAATAAAAGTATCAACAGGGAATAAGTAAACAACATTTTTCCTTAATCAGAAATGTACTGATGACAAAAATGATTTTAAAGGTGCTATTTAAAGATGCAAGGGATCTAATAAATTTCCTATAGAATCCTGTTTCTTCTCAAATTCTCATCAATGAACTTTCTTAACAACAATATCTAATTACAAATCCTCTAAAGAGATCTAGTACTCATTGAAATCCATAATGTTTTGAAATTTAGAAGTTCACAAAAAGATGATTAACTTTCTTGGATAAATTTTGTCCAAAGAATAATTTCTGGAACTAAAATATCATACTAATAAAATTTCACCTTCCCATTTCCTTATTTGTATTCTTAACATTTTATGAGATTGATATGGGACATCATGATTGTAATTCTCCCTGTTAAGAGAGAAACTAAGACTGGTGAATCATTTGAGTTTAGCCCTCTCTGGATATCCACAGTCTGGCACCAATATGGTGCTCCCAGAAGAATGGGATATCATTAGGCTGCCAAAGTTTTCTTTAGCCCAGGTGGGACCAAAGAAGATTGTTCCCTAATTTACAGTTGCATCTTCCCTTGGCTGACATTCCTGACATTTTTACTTCCTTTTAAACTTTTTGAAGCAAAATGTGAATTAATCTTTAAAAAAATGTTATCTATGAAAGATAGGAATCTAGAAATGAAAGACTTTCCTTTAAAACATAATAGATAAGATTTTAGAAAGCAGTTCCACTCCTTGTTTGTTTGTGTATGTGGGGGGGGTATTTTCAATTTTTGAATAATTCCTTCTAATTTTTTTTATAAATTTATTTTTCTCATTTTAAATAGATACTTTCAAAATCAGCTTCAGAATTCATGTATTGGAATGCTAACAATAAACATAGTTTATTTGTTTTTAACTAGTTGCAAAGGTAATCTTTCTGTACAATTTAATATTCCATAACAATAATACACTATATTTCAATTGTACCAATACTAGAACAATATTGGTGGAGAATTATACAATGATTTGTTTTCATTTGTGACTAATGTCAAATTTGATTCTATGTCTTTAGAGGTGCAGCAGAGCATGGAAGCTATTATTCCACAGGAAATCTGTGAAGCAAACATTATACATCTCTATTGATGATATATTAGGGGACCAATCATTTCCCAAAGTGTGCTAATTATGATTTCTGAATCTAAGTATAAAGAAAACACCAAAATATCTACCCTGCTATGTGATAGAAGGTAATTTAAGTTTCTCATAGATGCAGCTCCTGTTAGAACTAGAGATAATGGCAAATGAAATGTATTAGAGATGCAAAATGAAACATGTATCTCAGACATGGATATCTGAATTTGATTTGCTTAGTTAGTTATTTGTTAAAAGAGAGAGATTCTATTTGAAAGAGAGTGAGTTAGTGGTGTAGTGATAGATATGTTTTAAAAATATATATTAATAAAAAGTGTTTTTAAAATGTATATAAAAATGCACATAAAACAAAAAGGAAATACAAAAGTGGAAAAATGAACAATTTTATTACTTAATATATATCTACATAATATAGGAATATAGTTTCTTATATACTTATAATATACTATTTGCATATTAAAAAGCTTATTGGTGATTTTGTTTATATCACAAATATTGATATATATAATATTATTATTGGATTATACAATTTATATATCTATGTTTGTACATATATATGGATAGATAGCAATCAAATGGTGATTAACATCATGTTGTACGATCAGTCTCAAGCCAGTGGCTGGCCTGAATTTAGCACAGTGAATACTAGAGATTATTCTCCAACTTAGGGCTCCATCTGTCATTGACTGACATCATTAACCTTTTGAATTCTTCCTTTTAAACTCTAAAAGAGCTCCCCCAGCCTACATGCCAGACTAGTTTATCTGCTTTTCAATATTCTGTAGCATCAGTGCTCAAAACTCTGCTTGTCCAGTCTAGGTCCCTGTTTTGATTGCTGTTCTTCCAAAAACCATCCTATACCTAATGTAACCTAGGAGAGCAGCAAGTGGCATGATGTTTTATATATACCAGAACTTGACTCCAACAACTTAGGCACTCACATAGCATTTGTCCTAAATTTTCCCCCCAACACAAACATTCTCCAGTGTGAAGACAGATGATTCTAGCACTATGATTTGGAATATATGCAACAAAAATCAGGTTGCTTTGAAGTACAGAAAATGGCTAAAATGCTTCTTTTCCAACATAAAAGGTATCATATTCAATAGTGTTTTAGCAAATAGCATATTTTGCTTTAGTAATTTCCTAAATGGAGTAACTTAATGGCCCAATAGAGTTAATGTACTTTCCAAGTAAGTAACTTACAACCTGAAAATCATATAAAACTGGGGAAAGCTGACTCAGTACTTCTTTGTCCATTTTAGTTTTAAATGCTTGAAGGGTTGATACTCCAGTTATTCCTCTGGAAGTACCACTTGATAACCAATTGCAGGTTCTCATTATCAAGAAGTTCAAAATACAACATTAGATTTTAAAAAGCATTTACTTGTCTTCTAGCCAATGTTATGCATATTTACAGCTAGGATCTATTTTTTTTCTCTGTTAAATATAATATAATTGGAGGCCTGAAGCAACTATAGTCTCTAAAACCATGGGTGATATTGCCTACACCTAAACTCTATTTTGGGTGGGTGACCCAAAGACCTATAAATTGTACCTAGACACTGTTAATATGCACTTCTTTAGCTTTATAGATGCTAACAGATATGATGTATAAGGAAATCGTTGAGAATTATAATGCAATATGTTTTCATGTAAAATGATTTTTTTAATTAAAAACATCACATCAAATCCAAACCACAATGTTTGTTAATAATAAAAATAGACTTGAGTAACTGGTCCTATACGTCTCAGGCATAAATAAGTCACAGACAAGGCTATTTTCCCCCCAGTAATAAGTTGCATAAGAGGGAAGGGGAGAGGAAATAGCATTTGAAACATAATGTAGCATGGTAACCAAATGAATCAACTTAACTGATTAATGCATATGTTTAGTAAACTTTATAACTCAGAAAAAAAGCTAAGAATTTCAGTTTTATATCAAATGGTTTGGAATATTGTATATTGGAAACAAATTGGTTCAACATCATCTAATTAATTTGTACTCATGAGAAGTGAATTTCTCAAATTATATTGGCCTTCATGTAATATTTCTGATACTCATTAGTAGGTTCCACCACAAATGTAAGGTTACAGGAATAAAATACTCATTTAAAACATATATTTACAATACTAGAAACTTAATTGAAAAGACATTTTTTAAAAGCACCACTTTTCACTGATTTGATTAAACATGTTTTGTAATATCTGATAGATTTGATCAGTTTTTGTCCTGTAAGCAGCTAGTGTTTTACTGTGTTATATGTTTCTCAAAACTCTCAAGCAATATATCTAACACTAGCATTCAACATGAAAACATAATGTTCATTTAATAGGGCAGGAAACTGGAAAATTCACAATGCAAATTGTTATTACAACTCTTATTTGTAAATAAATTACTTTGGATCAAAGGACTATATAAACCATATTATGAAGAGAAAGTATTTTTATATGAGCATAAGCTTGCAATGGTAAGTGAAGGCCAAATGTTATTGTCTTCTATGTTCAGTAAATTTGTCTAATCTGTTTAGATTTTTTTTCAAAATTTTTCAATAATGCAAATTTTTGCTTGCTCATTCTTTTTTTTTTTAAAGTTTTTGCAAGGAAGTGCAGTTAAGTGGCATGTCCAAGGCCACACAGCTAGGTAATTATTAAGTGTCTGAGGCCGGATTTGAACTCAGGTACTCCTGACTCCAGTGCCAGTGCTCTATCCACTTAGCCACTTAGCCGCCCCTTGCTCATTCTGAGAGGATATTTCAATCAATTTTGACCAAAACAAGAAAAAGTAAATGGAAAAGATGTTTATATGAATATATAAAGATGGGGTACTTTTAAAATCATCAAGAAATATACTTCAAGCATGTTTTCAAGAAATAAATATCTGCTGTGTGTATGAAGTCCCTGAGACTCAGCAATGAACATATTTTTAAAAATGTGAGGCAAATGAATCCAGTTGATGGTAAATGCCAGCCTCCGAAATACTGGACCATAATATTCACGTATCATAGAATCTCAAAACCAATCCAACATTCCTCTGGGCAGCATCAGTTAGTTGTTAGTCATGCAGCCTAGACTCTGGATTCCAAGATGTCTATTTTTCATTCAACATCAGCCAAAAATTCATGTATGTCTTTTTGCTTGTGCCATTTCTATGACTGTGTGCATGGAAACTGATTCAGTGGTAACTTAAAAATTGAATATGCAGACATGGGAACCACAGGGAGAAGGGCTTCTCTGCTTATATTTTCATATAAAAGTATTCTTGAAACTTCTATGAGCTAAATTTCAGTTTGGTCTTGCTTAGCCATATATAGATTATTCACAGAAAAAAAAAAAGAAATCTGGTTTCCAATGTCATTCAATGCACTTCTTGTCTTTTTCCACTCCAGGTTCTTACAATAAAATAAAGAATCAATTTAGTCTTTTTATCTCTCCCCCCTACCCAAATAACTAAAACTGTAAATCAGAGTTTAGAAAATAGCATTCCAATTATAGGTGATATGAGTTTATACAATGCTTTAGAATACTCATGCTGCTTCTTTCCTCCAACTGCCCAAACAAATTTAACTGATACATTCTGGTATATTGCCTTTTGGACTTTGGGTATAATTCATGAAAATGTTTCATTTGAATTAATTTTTATAAATCAAGGATTCAGTACTTAAGGGATCTTTTTAAAAGAGCAAAGATGTGTTGTTCCATAGTCAAGAATCCTTTACTTTGTGTTTTTCTAAATTATGTTTTATATTTCCTCAAAATGGAGGAAACAGCTATAGACACATTTGAAAGCATTTTGAAGTACTGCAGTCCCACTTCACAAATACTAAATCAAGTTCAACCTTGCTTAACTCTGTACAAAATCTAGGTGTGATGGCTCTAGACCTCTATCAGTCTGTGGTTAGAATGCTGGGCTAATGAGATTTAATCCCCAAGTGAGCTAGTTAGCTACCCTTTCTTCTAGGGCCACAGACTGCATCCCTAACCCCAACCAGCTGTCATATAAATACTTGCTGTTGGTCAAAAGCAGGATGGCAGACAACTGCATCATCATCACTCAAAGCACATGCCCTACTAATACAAACAAAATAATGCCATCTTTCTGAAAACAAAAAAAAAAATATTATTTTGTTTGATTTTTTTATGTTTTGAGGTTGGGTAAACACAACTGAACAAAAAAGGGTAGTAGCTCTAGGAACATAACTACTACATTATTAAATTCTTATTATTAAATGGTCCCCCTTTGGGTTTGAAATGTTGACCTTAAGCGTCAAAACTTTCCTCAAAACTCTCTTTTATTTTGATACCTATGCTTGTAAGTCTCAGCAGGTAGACAGCTAGAGAAGCCTGAGAGTAAGTTTTAACTCTCCTCCTGCCTTTTGGCTTTTTATTTTTTGTCTTTTTTGTCTTTTTCAATGCCTTTTGGCTACAGGCAACCTTTCTGACCCTGTTTCTGCAGAAACAAGGGTCAGGGAATGAAAATAACTTAAGGGTATTTTACCTTTACAAAGAATCCCCTTCTTTCCCTTTATCCCTCCCAGCTTCTATCCCCATAGAAAGGTTAGTATTAGCAGCAGTCAGCTGGAAGCTGAGAATTAAAATTTCCCCTTGAAAGCTTTAGCAACCAAGAGAACTGATATTAAAAAAAACAGAATAGTCTTAAACTCTTGAGAGGAAAAAAATGAACAAACTTAAATCAGGAGTGGATGAGGGAAGAACAGTTCTGTAAGGGAGGAAAAAAGTAACTGGCCTTAGAGAACAAAAGCCTAATTAACATAGATCTAGCTGTAACACAGCAAAAGGGATATTCACAATCACGGATTTTCTACTAATTTATTAAGCATTTCAAATATAAAAGGTTTATGAAGCATCACTGACCTCACAGGAAGACATGAGTTTGAGTCTTGCCTCTAACACATGTTAAGTGACAATGGACAAGTCAATCTTTAAATACTCTGAGACAATTCTTTCTAAGACTACAAATTATAGAGAAGGTACAGGTCTTCATTAATTAAGAAGGTTTTCTCACTATGAATTCCCTAAAATAAAAAAAAACTCACAGATTTAATTTTTTTTAAAAAAAGCTATGGTATAAGTTCATGGTGAAACATATAGAGATATGACACAGATCTATTAAAGACATTTAATCTAATGGCAAATGTGTTCCTGAATAAGCATTAAACAAAGCAGAATGTGGTAATTACACAATTGTGAGTCAGAAGAGATGAGAAATATGAGGACAGAGAGAACATTTTCAACTGTATATGGCTAGTGTCCAAAAGGGTTTCATGAGGATGGTGCTACCTAAGTTAAGTTTAAAGAAAGATAAGATTTCAGAAAGAAAAACATGGAGGGTGAGGAGAGACTGAGTCTGTTTCAAGCTTAAGAGTTGGTGTGAACAAAAATAAAGAGGGAAGATTAGGAAAAGGAAAATAGAGTATACTCCAAATGGGTTAAGAACAGAGAATAAATGAAAAGGAACTGAAATGAATAAAGAATAGAATTGAATAAAAGGAGAAAGTATGAGATAATGATGTAGAGGTAGATGAGACACACACATACATATATGTATATATATACACATATATATATATATATATGTATGTATATATATATATATATATACATACATACATATATATGTATATATACTGAGACCTGAGACCTTTGGAATGAGGGATCTAAATTTTGTCAGAGCAGAAGGACTTTAAGGTCTTGTCTCATCCAAAAATTTTGATTCTGTACTTTTGAATATTACTTGGGTTAATATTTTGAACTGTTATATATACTTTATGTAGAAAGTCCAGCTAGAAGGTTACCAATCCAAGTGTTCAGTTTAAAAGAAATGAGTCTCTTAATTGAATGACTCACAGTTGAAATGAATTGGATTGGATAAGTGCAAGAGATAGTGAAGATAATGTATGAAGAGATATAAATGATATAAATTAGCAGTAATATATAAATAATATAAATTACAGCTTGAAATACCTGAAAAAATAGAATATCTAGGTGCAATGTCTTATGTGTAGTTGAAGTTTGAAGACATAGTTTAGGGCTGTGGGAGGAAATGCTGATCTGGAAACTTGCTTGTAGGCCAGTGGAGTAGATGGAATCACTCAGTAAATGAATATGGAAAGAAATATAGAAAAAAGAAAAGACTTCTAAAATCCAAGAGAAAACAGGGTATGAAAGAGAACATGGCCAATAGTGTTAAATATTGTGTGGACTTGGAAAGAACTATTTGTATTTAGTAATTAGTTCACTATAATTCACCGAAGAACCATATCTAGCTTTAATATTGCTGCTAGTGTTCAGAGTTATATACTTCAGAGGTTTCCTCAAAAAAGATGAGTCACATAGATACAAAAATTAATATAACTGTTACTATGTAAGGAAATAAAACAAACTAATAAACAAAATATTGATTCACCCTTCCTATCAGTCAAAAATTTCAACAGGCAACAGCAGTGGGGAAAATGGTTGTGTAGGGTTATACTTTAAAAGAACAGTATCATATTTATCCCAATTTTCCATGATTTAAAGTGGCAGCATGAAGAGATATAATAGAAATGGAAAATCACAAAAAGGACAGGGTAAACAAAACATTTCAGTCAATATTGTTGACTGAATGTTAAAGATTGAACAAATATCCATCACATAGAAAGTACTATAAATGTCTTTGGTCACAAGGACCAAATGTCTTCAAAAATATTAAGAGATATGAGTGGTCAGTGCATATTAACTGTTCACTATCTTATGAACTAGAAAAACCATACTGATATAAAAATCATAGAATTTATTGTCAGAAAGTCATCTGTGTAGAAAAATTACCAAAAAGCACATTAAAAACATATCCGAAAAGCTTCTGCTCAATAAAAAAAATCAGCATAAATATATGGTAAATGTCCACTCTCTTTTAAATTAAAATGTAAAGGGCAGAGCCAAAATGGCAGAGTGAAGGCAGCATTTCCTAGGACCTCTTTCTCCTCCAAAACTCCATAAAATTATGACTCTAGCCAAAATTTAGAGGGCCAGAACCCACAGAAAGACTGAGTGATACATTTTCCCAGACAATTTAGAAGTTCTGCAGGAAAGGTATCACTCACAAGGACCAGGAGTTTGAAAAATCCCAGGTCTCAGTGAAGCCCACAAACAACTTGAAGGGGAGGAGAGAGAATTCTGCTACACAAGAATGCATGTGGAGTGAGGGAGCACCAGCCACAGAACTTGTAGCAAGAATCAGAAGAAACCAGCCTGCACCTCCAGCACACATCGCACAGACAGTAAGGGGGTAAGGGAAGACTGCAGAAATTTCTCTGTCAGATCCAGGTTGCAGTTTGGGTTTCCATATTAAGATAGCTGAGCAGGGCTCCTCCCTACAGCTCCAGGGCAAAGGGGAGTGCTATGGTCATCTGCATATCAAAGTACAGGCAAGACAGCATAAGACCTGGGAGGAATAAAGATCCCATTAGGATGTCCCTCCCCCCCCAAAAAAAACCCAAAGACTTGGAAGTGCTATAAATTAGTCTTGGGCTAAGAAATGAATAAACAACAGAAAAAGAAGAATCTGACCATAGAAAATTACTTTAGTCCCATGGAAGATTGAAACACATACTTAGATGATGACAAAATCAAAGCTTCCATATCCAAAACCTCCAAGAGAAATAGAAAATGTACTCAGACTGTGGATGAGCTCAAAAAAGACTTTGGAAAACAATTAGGGAGGTGGAGGAAAAATTGGAGGAGAAATGAGAACATGCAGAAAAATCATGAAAACCAAATCAACATTTTGGTGAAAGTAATACCAAAAAAACTGAAGAAAATAACATGTTAAAAACCAGCTTAGACCTAATGGAAAAAGCAAAACAAAAGACAAATGAGAAGAATATCTTTAAAAAGCAGAATTGCTGGAAAAGGAGATAAAAAAAGTTCTCTGAAGGAAAATAACTTCTTCAAATGCAGAACAGAACTAAAGGAAGCTGATGACTTTGCAAGAAATCAGGAAGAAATAAAACTTCCAAAAAAGACAAAAATTAGAAGAAAATGTGAAATATCTCATTGGAAAAACAACTGACCTCAAAAACAGATCCAGAAGAAATAATATTAAAATTATTGTGCTACCTGAAAGTCATAAAACTAGGAAAAGAGCCTAGACTTCATTTTTCAAGAAATAATACAGCAAAATTGCCCTGAGATCCTAGAAGCAGAGGGTAAAATAGAAATTGAGGGAATTCTCCTGTCACCTCCTGAAAGAGATCCCAAAAGAAAACCTTCCAGGAATATTATAACCAAATTCCAAAACTCCCAAATCAATGAGAAAATACTAAAAGCTGCCAGAAACAAGCTTCTGTGGCTCTATAGTCAAGATTACACAGGATCTGGCAGCACATTAAGGGCTCATAGGGATTGAAATATGATATTCCAGAAGGCAAAAGATCTTGGTTTACAGCTGAGAATCAGCTACCCAGCAAAACTGAACATCCTCTTTCAGGGGAAAAGATGGACTTTCAATGAAACAGGGAACTTTCAAACTTTCTTATTGAAGCAACTAGAGCTGAATAGAAATTTTGATCTCCAAGTACAGGATTCTGGTGAGCTGTAGAGGGAGTCAGTGGGAAGGATTAATTATAAGGAAGCTAGTGATATTGAACTGTTTGTATTCCTGCATGGGAAGAAGATATTACTAACTCATATGAACATTCTCATTTATAACGTCTATTAGAAGGAGCATATATAGACAGGGAACAGGAAGGAGCAGAATATAATGGTATAATATATACTAAAAAGATTGAATCAGTGGGTGACAAAGGAAAGTACTGGGAGGAAGGGAAAGAAGAACCTAAGAAATTTCACATAAGAGTCAAGAAAAAGCTTTTTTTCAATGGAGTGGAACAGGGGAAGGAAAGGGGAATGAGTGAGCCTTCATTCTCATCAGAAATAGCTCAGAGAGGAAATAGCATACACACTTAATAGGGTATATAAATCTATCTTACCCTAGAGAAAAATAATAAGGGATGGGATAAGGGGAAATGGGGGGGAGGAAATGGGGGGAAGAGGTGATAGAAGAGAGGGAAGATTGAGGGAAAGGGTACTCAGATACAACACATTTTTGGACAGAGCCAGGATGAAAGGAGAGAAAAAATAAGAATAAATGAGAATGGGGAGGCATAGAGTGAAGGGAAATACAGCTAGTAATAGCAATTGTGGGAAAAATATTGAAGCAACTTCTCTGGTGGACTTAGGATAAAGAAAGCAACTCATCTCAGAGACAGAGCCATTGGAATCTGAACACAGACTGGAGTATATTTTTTTTATTCTCTCCCACTATTCTTGAGGTTTCTCATCTTCATGGGGGTCTATGTTTACTCTTATAACAAAATTATTGAAATAATATAAAATAAATCTATATACTTAAAAAATAAAAAATGAAGATAAAAAAATCAGAAATAAAATATTTTATAAGAATTAAATTTAATAATGTCCCATTGCTCACAGAGACATATATTATTAAAAGAGTCCCATTGAATTTGTTTTAAAAATCAGGTGGCTAGTTTGCACAGTAGATAGAGCACTGGTCCTGGAGTCAGGAGTACCTGAGTTCAATTCTGGACTCAGACACCTAGCTGTATGGCCTTGGGCAAGCCACTTAACTCCATTGCCTTGCAAAAAAAAAACTAAAAAGAAAAGAAAGAATTTGTTTTAATTAACATAATTTTATGCTCTGCTTATCAATTATTTCTTTGCAAATCTGGTCACCAAAGCAATTTAAAGAGTACATAAAATCATTTTGCTAAGGTGTAATGTTTTTTTCTTTTGTAATTTTGTTTTTAATAATAATTTATTAGCAAAACATTTATTTTCACAATCAAAAAGTAAATTTCAGCCCAGTCTATTCTATAGAAGAAGTTATCAAGAAATAATCATACTGGGTAGAGGTGCTAGAATTTTCTCATACCAAACAGAATGAGTTTAATATTTTGTTGAAAAACCCTTTAAGCAAAACCAGTATCTGTGTGAATCCATGGAAAAGTATTAACTTTGGGATCAGAAGAACCTCTGTTTAGATTTCATTTCTTCCACTTATTATGTTACCTTGGATCAAATGGCTTAAACTTTCTTAATTTCAGTTTCCTTATCTATAAAATGAGAGTGAATGTGGTGAAAAATAAAATTAGATAATTCATATAAGTGGTCACTAGGTGAAAAAATGAATTGAGGGCTAGGAAGACTCCTTAGTTGAAATCTGACCTCAGAAACTTACTAGCTGTGTGACTGTGGGTAAGTCACTTTAGCATGTTTGCCACTGTTCTTCATATGAAAATGCACTGGAGAAAAAAAATGGCAAACCAGTCAGTATTTCTGCCAAGAGAATCCCAATTGGGGTCACAGAAAATCAGACATGACTGAAACATTGAAACAAATGTAAAATCTTGAAATATATATATATATATATATATATATATATATATATATATATATATATATATATATATATATATATATATGTATGCATACTTATATGTATATGTATATAATGTGCATATATGCACACATATATCTTAGTTATTATTTTTAATTATTATTTTATGTACAATGAAAGAACTAGAACTCGAGTTCCCATTCAGTGAAAAAAATGCATAGCCTATAATTCTTAATTCATTAATTTCAAAATAATATTACCACTTAAGTACTTATATAACAATAATAAACTGAGTTCATTATATTCAAAGACCAACACTATCCAGTTCCATATCACAATCATTAAGTATGTGGTTTCTGTTGTGCCTGAATATAAGGCATATATAAACATGCATAGATATATAAAAAACATACATGGGTTTATATACATACTTACAAATATTTCCTACTTTCCTGAGTTTAAACCCCTTTAACTGAACCATGATAGATTATTTAGAATGGGGCAATTTGGGTTCATATCTCAAGTTAGATAACAAGTGTGTGATCCTGGGCAAGTCAGTCACATGATTTTACTTTGCCTCATTTTCTCATGCATAAAATAATTCGAACTTGTTGACTTCTTGGATACTTTCCAGCTATAAATCAATTTTCCTATGAACCAGGAATGATTCCTTCACAAACACTAATAAACTGGAAAAAAAGTTTGAAAAGAATCAGAAACTTACCTCCCTGGTGGCCTATAGAAGAGATGAAGGAAGAGAAGGCCATCCAGGTGAGAGTTTCCTGTTCATTGTGAGACTTTCCATAAGTATTCTTCTTGGTAACATCATTAGATGTAAAGGGAAAGGTAGAATTCAAAAGGAACAATGGACAGAGAGAGAGAAATGGATACCCTGTGAGCAGAAGAATCTAGATTTGTAGATATAGATCAAATCCCATTCTAGAAGCAAAGGTTGCTATATCTGTAAGAGAGAGATGACAAAATAGACTATCAAAGTTAGCATGGGACATTATGGCTTTCATTTTATTCAAGATGTGAATTAGTTTCCAGGAAATATGTTTTACAACCATAAATGCTACCATTTCTAATTCTGCTCCTAAAATTTTAACTTATGTTAAGTATACAATATCTATGTGGCCTTGATTTTCTGACAGAACTTAATTAGAGGGCAAAAAGATTATTTTGTATAGTGGTAAGTCTGTCCATTTGTCATGAAGAGCGGGGTTCAATTCCCTGGGGTGGAGCACAGATATTTTGGGGCATATCAAAGTGGTATGGTGGATAGTGCACTCACCTAGACTCAGGAAGTTCTGAAATCAAATATGACCTCAGATATATTTTGTGTGTGTGTGTGACTCTGGGCAAATTACTTAACCCTTGTTTGTCTCTGTTTCCTCATCTTAAAATGAACTGGAGAAGGAAATGACAAATCTCTCCAGTATCTTTGATAAGAAAATTTCAAATAGGATTATGAAGAGATAGAGCTGAAATGACTGAACAATGAAAAAAAATATGACTAAAAAATAAACAATTTCAAGAATGTCTCATTTTGTTAATTCTTTAAGTCAACTGACAATGAGACAAAACATTGGGAACTTCTGTTTTTATAGACAGATATTTAAAGACCACAATTGGCTACATATTTCACCTATTATGTGAGCTTAATAACTCTGAAGATCAAAATCTGTCAACATTACATGGATTTAATGGGAGAAAACATTATCTAAATCTCAAAATGACAATTAAAAATTTCTGAAGTCATTTTTTCAGACAACAGAGATGAACCTAAAAGTCTGATTTCAATCTTTTTTTTTAAGATGAAGAAAGTCCTGAGAGAAGTCACACAAGTACTAAATTACTGAGTTGAGACTTAATCCCAATTTTTCTTGTCCCCTATTTTCAAAAAAGTTAGTGCCTATCTATTATATTTCCCTTTCTTCCTTTTGGATCTTCTTACACTTTATATGTGTCATGACCCTGAACCTTTTCATTGGTTCCCCTCATACTCAGAATTCTCTATTTCTGACTTCATTGGTTTCCTTCCTTAGGTCAAATCCCACTTTCTGCAAGAACTTTTCATATCTTCCTACTGATAATGCCTTCTCTCTGCTATTACATGTTCACTATATTACTTGAATTTTGGTTCCTCCATTAGAATATGGAAGGAACCAAGATTTGGTATCCTTTGAATTTTGTTTTCCAGCACAGACCCTGGAACATAGGAAGTGCTTAATAAATATTTTTTTAACTGAATGACCAAATGAAAGTCTCTGTCTACTACACAGTAACAGAGCATACTCTGTAATAAAAATTGTCTCTTAATATTTTAAATAAATCATATTAGCATTTGCATAGTCTTAAAATAAGATAGCACATGTTGGACATGAGCTCACATTCTGAATGAAATCAAATATTTTTAAAATGTCTGCTGGCTATAAAACCTTTAAAGGGATACATGCAGTTGAAAATGCTTAAGTAAATATGAACATACTTTTCTGAGTAATTTCTAAGTGAATAAGAATGCCCCAGGGAAGATTTTAAAATTTTGTATATTCTGGAAATGTGCTAAGGGGATTAATAATAAATAAGATGATTTGTGCAGTTGAATCCTTAACACTTTTTACTATTTGCCGTTTTGAAAGGCAAAATGGCAGAGTAAGAAAAGCAATGAATTTAGCAATGTGAGAGTTTCAGACTGGAAATCATATTTAGTTACTGTGTAACTATGAGCTAGTCACCTAACCTCTCTGAATTTCATCTGTCAAAGGAAGGGAATAGATGGATTGACCTCTAAAATATTTTCTATCTTTAAATATATAATTCTGGGAGACAATTCAAAATAAAAAAATAAAACATTGTCTTCTACTTTCAAGGTATATTCCAGAACAGAAGATGAACCATGTATGTAAATGACTATGTCAAGTATAATATGTTGTTATCACAAGAAAGTAGTACAGAGGTGAAGAGGAAAAAGAGATCAATCTTATATGAGGATCAAGAAACATCCATGGAGATGGTAACATTTAAACTGGGTTTTAAAATATTTATTACCATTATACATATGGGGGAATTGCATCACAGATACGGAATACAATATAAATGAAGGCATGAAATTGGTATAATCTCATTCATCAAGAAAGTAACTGTCTAAATATAGGATACAAATCTGAATGGCATGCAATAGGATTGAAAAAAATACACTGAAGTTATATTGTGAGGGGCCTTGGCTACAAGTCTAGAGAAATTTGATATTAGCAGGTAGGCAGTGGAAGAACCATGGATGCATTTGAAGCTGGGGGTGGGGATGTGTGAAACCTATTTCATTATTCGAATCATGTGGTGTAATAGAAAGACTATTGACATTAGAGTAAAGAGATTTGGGTTCAAGGACATTCTCTGCCATCAAATGAACAAATAACTAATGTTCTCTGGCACTGGGCAAGTCGCATTCTGTTTTTATATTTTCTCTCTCTCTTCTCTCTCCTGTCTCTCTGTCTCTGTCTCTGTCTCTATCTTTGTCTCTCTCTCTTCTCTTTGCCCTCTATTCTGATGTATATTCTGATATGTATTTGATTGCTGGTTTCTGTTTTCCTATCAATGTAAGAAATCACTATTTATTTGCTATTTATTATCATTTTGGAATTAACATCTGGTGGGAAGGGAGTAAAGCCTTAGAAAGATATTCATTTTGGGGGCACTTCTTCCCTATTAATGGATAGTGACCAGGATGTCAGCCTGAATCTAATTTTCTTTTCTAGACTAACAATATTTAAAGGAATAATAGATATAATTATAATATATAATATATAATATATGATATATAATAGATATAATTCTAGCAAAGCAATCCTTGCCCACACTCCTAACAGGAATAAGTCTCCTTGAAGAAGTCTGGAAAGAGGAATTTCAAGAGATATCTATTGTTACCTTCCTGCATACTACTTCTAGATAGACCCATGTAGACTTACCCAACTTTTCTTTGCGAAATATGTCATGTACTTACCCCCTACATATGTATATTCTTCTGTTACTAATAGTCTATGATGCTATGGTGTTCTTCCCATTCAGTCTTTTACAATCAGTCAGTATCTAAGTTGTCAAAAATTTCCTTTGCAATGTTTGTTGTATTCATTGGCTGTACTCCACAGTTCCTCTAATACAGATACATGTGCTTAATTACATTGCCTCTGATAATATAATCTCCTAGGCTAACTTGCAAATTGATATATCAAAGAAAGAATTTATTTTAAGTACCTATCACATCAAATCAATATTACTCTAATTTTCCATCAATCTATATCAACGTAGCCAAGGTCATTAAGCTGTATTTTAAAATGTTTTATTTCATTAAATATTTTCAAATTACATATAAAATTTTAGCAATCACTTTTTAATAAATTTTGAGTTCAAATTATCTTCATTCTTCCCACCTCTCCCCACCTCATTGAGAAGGCAAGCAACTGAATATCAATTATATATGCAAAGTTATACAAAAGATATTTCCATATTAACCGCTGCAAAAAATATATAAAAAACAAGAAAAATGAAAAAAAGTTAAAAATGTATGTTTCAATCTTCATTCAGAGTTTATTAGCTTTTCTCTGAAGATGGTGGACAGCGTTTTCATTATAGGTCCTTTTGAATTATCTTGGATCATAGTCTTGATTGGAGTAGATAAGTGTTTCATTATTGATTGTTCTTACAATATTACTGTTTCTTTGCACAGTGTTATTCTGCTTCTGCTCACTTCCCTTTGCATTAGTTCATGTAAATCTTCGCATGTTTTCTTTTTACTGAGATCAACCTACTCATCATTTATTATAATACAGAAATATTCCATTATAACCATATACCATAACTTGTTCAGCCATTCCTCAACTGATAAGGATTTCTTCAATTTCTGACTTCCATTAAAGAACTGGGAAATAGTTCTTATTTTTTTTAATTTGGTTCAGTTTCCTATATGTTTGAGAAATAAGACTTGTATATCTAAATCATCTATCCATTTTGATTGCATTTTTGTATACAGTGTGAGATATTGATCTATCTCTAGATTTGCCAAACTTCTTTTCAATTTTCCCCAGTAATTTTTGTCAAATATTGTGTTCTTACACTAAAAGCTTGGATCTTTGGATTTATGAAACATGATTGCTATGGTCATCTACTCCTGTATATTATGCATCTAATCTATTCCACTGATACACCACTCTGTTTCTTAGTCCCCAACTGTTTTGCTGATTACTGATTATAATATAGTTTGAAATCTGGAACTGCTAGACCACCTTCCTTCACATTTTGTTCATTGATTCTATTTATATTCTTGAACATTTGTCATTTCAGATGAATTTAATTATGATTTTTAGCTCCATAAAATAATTCTTTGATATTGTGATTGGTATGGTACTGAATAAGAAATATAAGTTAGGCAGAATTCTCAAATTTTTATTATATTGGCTTAGCCAACTATGAAAACTAAATATTTCTCAAGTTGTTAAGAATTGTCTTTATTTGTGTGAAAAAATTTGTAATTGTGTTCATAAATCCTTGGGTTTATCTTGGCAGGTAGACTCCCAAATACTTTAAATTGTCTACAGTTATTTTAAATGGAATTTATCTTTATATCTCTTGATGCTGATTTTGTTACAAGCATATGAAAATGTGGATGATTTGTGTACATATTTTATATCTCGTGAATTTATGAAACTATTGTTTCCACAAGTTTTAATTTCTTAGTAGATTTTCTAGGGTTCTCTAACCCTAGGTATTTATTATTATTATTATTATTATTATTATTATATACTCTTATTATTAAGAGTATATATGTATATTATATATACTTTTATTATAATATATTATATAATAAATATTATTATAGATCCTCTATACATTAAGTATACCATCATATCATCTGCAAAGAGAGATAGCTTCATTTTTTCATTATCTATTTTATGTCTTTGATTTTTCTTTCTTCTCTTATCGCTATAGCTAGTATTTCTAATACAGTATTGAATAGTAATGATTGTGTACTTCTTTGCTTCATCCCTGAATTTAAAGGGAAGATTTCAAGTTTTCCTCTAGCACAGATGAGTTTTGCTCTGCTGTTAGACAGATCCTGCCTATCAATTTAGGAATAGAACAATTTATTCCACAACTTTCTAATGTTTTAATAGAAATGAGTATTATAATTTTTCAAAGTCTCTTTTTAATCCTCTAATATAATTGTATGATTTTTTAATGTTGTTGAACCAGATGTATTCTTGGTATATATATTCCAACTGGTGATGGTATATCATCTTTTTGATTTTCAATATTGCTGTAATATTCTTGCTAGTATTTATTTTAAAATTCTGTATCAATATTCACTAACATAATTGGTTTATATTTTTCCTTCTCTGTTTTTGATCTCCCTGGTTTAAGTATCAAAATCATGTTTGTGTCATGGAAAGAATTGGATAGGAATTCTTTGCCCTTTTTTACCCAAGTATTATGGTTAATTGCTCCTTAAATGTTTAGTAGAATTCACTTATAAATCCATCTGATGTTGGAGAATTTTTTCTTCAGTAACTCCTTGATGACATATTCAAATTCTTTTACTAGGATAGGGTTATTTCCTTTTGTATTTAATCTGCACAGTTCATATGTTTGTCAATATTTTTCCATTTCATTTACATTGCCATACATCCTGGCATATAAGTAGACAAAATAAATCATAATAATTTCTTTTATTTTTTTCTTCATAACTGATACATGTAACCTTTTTATTTTTGATACTAGTAATCTGATTTTCTTTTTTAAAAATAAAATCTACAAATGATTTTTATGAAACTAGTTCCTAGATTTATTTATTAATTTAATATTTTTCTAACTTTCAATTTGATTAATCTTTCCTTTGATCTAAATATTTGCATTTTGTTGCTCAATTGGGAATATTTAATTTTTCCTTTTCTGTTTTTTGGCTACATTCCCAATTCATTGATTTGATTTTTTTCCTCTTTTAATTATATACTTATAGAGTGATATAAAATTTCCCCTACCTACTGCTTTGACCACAATAATATAAATTTTCATATTTTCTCATTGTTAGTATTCTTTATAATTTTTAATTTATTCATGCACACTCCTTTATAAAATATAATTTTACTGCATGGAAAAGGGGGCATTTAACATTTCCACTTTTCTACATTTGATCACAAGGTTTTTATGTCCTAACAAACTGTTAATTTTTGTGAATTTTCTATATAAATCTGAGAAAGGCATATTCTTTTATTATTATCATCCAATTTTTTCACAGGTCCATTTTATCTAACTTTACTAAGAGTCTACTGATATCCTTGACTTTTTCCTTATTTATGTCATGGTAAGATTTATCTAGTACTAAGATGGGAAAGTTGAGAAGTAATAATTCTACTGTCTATTTCCTCTGGCAATTCATTTAACTTTTCCTTCCTAAAATTTGTATATTATACCACTTATGCATATACATTCAATATTGATATAACTTTGTCTTTTATTGTTCCTTTAAGTACATTGTAGTTTCTATTTTTGTTTCTTTAAACTAGGTATATTCCTGCTTCGCTCTTTTCTGAGATCATTATTTGTTCCTCTACCTTTTTATTTCAGCTGAAACATAATAAATTCTGCTCCATTCCCTTATATTAACTCTGTGTATGTCTCTCTGATTCAAAAGATGTTTCTTGTAAATGGCTTTTAATTGAATTCTGATTTCTAATTCATTTTGTTATATTATATTCACATTTAAAGTTATGATTATTAAATGTGAAATTCCTTCTATACTGTTTTATACTATTTTCTTCTGTTATTACTTCCTTCTCTCTCTCTTTGTCTCTGTTTCTCTGTCTGTCTGTCTGTCTGTCTCCGTCCCTCTGTCTTTCTCCATCTCTGTCTGTCTGTCTGTCTGTCTCCGTCCCTCTGTCTTTCTCCATCTCTGTCTGTCTGTCTGTCTCTCTCTCTTCCTTCTCCTCCTCCTCCTCCTCTGAAGTCTTTTTCTCCTGACCACTATTTTCTCTGCTCTTCCTTTTATGACTCCCTTTCTTTCCATTATTCCCTTCTCCTTCTTCCCTATTGAGTAAGATTATTTTATCTTATGAATTGAATGAATTGTGTATTTATTTTCCATCTGAATAAATTTAGATGTGAGTTTCAAGCATTACCTACCTCCACCATCTCTACTCTACTGTTAAAGCTCTTGCCTACATAATTTCCCCAGGCTTTCTCTCCTTTCCCCATTCACCTAGTAAATACTTCATTCTCAATTATCCAATTTTTTGTTATCTCAACAAAACCAACTTATACTTATACCAACTTCTATGCAAAATCTTTCTAACTTCCCTAATAATGATAAAGTTTTTAGTTACATGCATAATCTTCCAATGTGTATAAAGGTAAACAATTTAATTTTATTGAGTCACTTAGATTTTTCATTCATATTTAGTTTTTTATGCTTTTCTTGAGTTTTATCTTTGAAGTGAATTTTTTTTATTCAGCTCTGGTCTTTTCACAAGGAATGCTTAAAGATACTCTATATTATTAATATTCATTTATCCCTTAATGGAAAATAATCATTTTTGTTGGTTATTCTTGGTAGCAACTCCAGTTCTATTGTCTTCTGGAATTTCATATTACAAGTAATTTTCTACCCTATCATGGTAATTGCTAAATCTCATGTGATCCTATCTGTGGCTCCTGAGTATTTGAATGATTGCTTTCCTATTGTTTAATATATTTTCTCTTTGATCTGAGAACTCCGGAGTTTGCTTCTTAATATTCCTGAGAGTTTTCATTTTGGTCCTTCTTTCAAGTGGTGGTCAAAGGATTCTAAAGATTTTATTTTGCCATCTGGTTCTGGAAAATCAAGATAGTTTTAATTGATATTTTCTTGAAATATAATGTCTATAGTCTTTCTTTGATTATGACTTTCAGATGATCCATCAATTCTTAAATTATCCAGTCTCAAACAATTTCCCAATCAATTATTTTTATAATAATATGTTTCAATTTTTTTCTCATTCTTTTGCGTTTGTTTTATTGTTTCTTGAGGTCTCCTGTAATCATTACCTTCAACTTTCCAATTCAAAATTTTAAGGAATTATTTTCTTCAGTGACTTTTTGTTTTATTCTTTTTCTTTTTCTATTTAGCCAATTCTACTTTATCAGGAGTTCTTTCTTCAGTTAACTTTTTTTAACCTCTTTTTTTTTCTATTTGGCCATTTCTTCATTTTAAGCATTAATTTCTTGCTTTTTCCAAGTTGTTATTTAATTTTTCATGTTTTCCCTCCTCTGCTTTCATTTCCTTATCTATTTTTTCTTCCACAATTCTTACTTGATTTTAAAGATCATTTTTCACTCTCCCAGAAATTCTTATTTGACTTCTGTTCAATTAATATTACTCTTTGAGGTTTCGCTTATAGCTACTTTGTCTTCTTTGTCTTCTTAGTTTTTGTTTTCTTCCTTCCTTATTAGCACAGTAGGTTTGCATGGTCAGGTTTTTTAAATATTTGCTCAATTCCTACCATCATTTTTTGATTTTGAGCTGTATCTTAATATTGGCCTCTATTTCCAGGGTGGTTTTTCACATTACTGTTTTCAGAGCTAGTTATAGAGATTTGAAAGTTTTTTAGGCTTCCACAATGGTATGAGAAAAGGTATGGTCTCTGTTTCCTAGTCTGTATTCTCATCCTTGCCCATGAAGGGCCCTTGATTAGTTAGAACATGATACTGCTTTTGCCCTGAAGATGACCAAGATATGGCTTTATGCAATGGAGTTACTAAGCAGTTGTGCCCCAGGACTCTTTCTTTCTTTAAACTGAAAATTTTTCTCTTCTTTGATACATATATGAATCCAAAGTAGATAAAGGCAATGTAGCTGCTAAACAGTTTCTAATACTGCTTTCAATTATCCTATAATCTCTTTGAGATCAAGTGATGTTTTCTCACTGTCTCTGTCTTGAAACCTTCAGAAGATGCCTCTGCTGCTTCTGCTGACAATACCTACTATCACCTTCCTGTTTTATTCATGTGGGCTTCTGGTCAGCCTCCCACTTTGTGTCTCATATCTCTCTAATGTCCTAGGTTAGAACAGCTAGAAGAATTTCTCACTCTGACCTTTGGTTGGCTCTGTTACCCCAGAATTTGATTTGAGGCATTGTTTAAATGTCTTTATTTTCTTTAAGGGTTTTTGTAGGGGAATATTGGGAGAGCTCAGCAGAGTACTTTCTCTATTTCACATCTTGGCTCTTCCCTCTGAAGTCCAAAAAATATTTTCAGTATCAACAATATTCACCAGTACAACTGTTCTTTTTGCTACCTCTATGGCTCCTTCATTTGATAAGATCAATTCCAAACTAAAGAGATTAGCAGTGTGTTATAATAACTGTATCGTATATCTCTAAATATTTTGAACAATGCATTTTTGTGGTTAGAGATTCTGTCATAGATTGAAGTCTTTGTTATACATATAGCAAATAAAGCATCAAATTTTATGTTACATGTTATAGATAATCTGTACATGATATATAATATCACATATAGTCTCAGCATAATCTAAAAAAGGTATATTTTAACTTACTGATTCATTAAAGAAGTGGAATGGACAACTTCTTGTATAGAATCTTTCTTCATTTCTTATCTTCATATATTAATATCTGTTCCTCTTTATTCTGTTCCTGTGACATGCTCTTCTGCTTTCTTTTCATTTTCTCCTACCTTACCTCTCCTCTCCTCCCTTTATATTGTCTTTCTATTTAGGTATCCTTCAATGTAATGGTTTTAACTAATAGTTTAATACAGATGACTCTAAAAAAGTCTTCATAGACATAAGAAAACATAGTTTTATTTTCAGATTTCAACCAGGATTTCAAGTTATTGAAAGGATATCTCCATTGGGATTGCTCATCAATTCCTCAAATGAAACTACTTTTAAACCTAAATTTATTATTTATCCCCTTCTCCTAAGCAGGCTCCTCCTTCTTAGTTCAGGGATTGTAAAAGTGCCACCATTCAACTAGTTTTTCACATTTGAAACCTTGGACTTATCATTGGGTTTTTCCCCTTTTCCTTTTCCTCTCATATTCAATTATTTATCAAGTCCTGTCAATTTTATCTCTGAGCCATCTCTTACTGTTCTCTCCTTTATATTCTGACTGTTATCACCTTAGTATAAACCCTAATTACCACCTACTTGGGCTAATGCAAAAGCTTCCCAACAAATTTTCCTGTCTTCACTTTCTATCCTTACCAATTCAACTTTCATCATGATGACAGATTAATTGCATGAATCTATTCTTGTCAATCATCTGTCCCAAATCTTCACCATCTCCCTGTTGCCTAGTGAGTAAGGCTGAAATTTCTTTACTTGACATTCAAAGACCTCCACAATCTTGCAACATGCTAACTTTCTAGCCTTGTCTAATAAAACTCCATATACTCTACATCTTGAAAACTCAACTATTCTCTATTCCATTACTATGTCCTTCATTTTCTTACTTCATGTTTTTATTCACCTAGCCGGCATGTAGGTAGAGCACTAATGTTGGAATTCTGAGCTCAAATCTAATCTCAGACAACTGATATATACTAGCTGTATGACCCTGGACAAGTCACTTAACCCTGATTGCCTCACAATCATGGTCAATTCCAGTCATCCTGATTCACATCTAGTCACTGGACCCAGATGGCTCTGGAGGAAAAAATGATGCTGGTGACTTAGCATAAGTCACTCAAATCCAATTCATGTGCTAGTTATGGCAACACCTTCCTGATGTCATGATCTTTGAGAATGAAGGATGAACAATAACAAAAAAGACCAACACTGTACCTAGAATGAGTTCTCTGGTCTCTAATTGTGTATATAGTATGTATATTTGTGTGTGTGTGTGTGTGTGTGTGTGTAAAACTCTCAGCAATTTATTATATATTAAGTCATGTATCTCATTCTCCAGTATATTCCATGAAGTCAGGAGCATTAGCCTTACTCAAACCTGGATTTTTTTCTCATCTAAAATTCTCATTTATTGAGAAAATTGAAGTTTGATAAAGGTGACTTGCTCGTCAAAGTTCACAAGAGTGGAAGAATTAGAGTAAGGATTTGAAATCATTTGATGAGTTGAAATACTGTGTTCTATCCCCTCCATCACAAAACTATGAGAAATAGAAACTAAAATGTACTCTAGGAGTGTAGGCTATTATTTTACAAAATAATACTAGAGGTAAAGTGGAGTATTTACCAATAGGCAAGTAGGCACACTTTTGTGATGACACTTTAAAATTTACTGCTTCTTTCTTTCCATTAAGCCTACTTGTTTTAGAAGTATAATCATCCCCATTTTAAGCATAAGTAGACATTCAAATAACTTGGTGACTCAGTTATGGTTAGAATAGAAGTTCATAACTAATTTCTAGTCTCTCTCTCTACCTGTTATACTACAATCTCTGTCTGTCTGTCTGTCTGTCTGTCTGTCTCTCTCTCTCTCTCTCTCTCAATCTCAGTCTTACTCTCTCTGGGTTTCTGTGTGTATGTGAAAATATAAAAAATCACATATATACATATATATATATATATTTAGAGAGAGAGAATAGATGAATTAATTGATTAGATAATATATAATGATATATAAATTAAAGATAGTAATTAGATAATAATTAATTAAACAGAAAAGGGATCTATGTACATAGATCCCTTTTCTGTTTAATAGAGTAACTTATACATAGTAGGAACTCAATGAATACATTTGAACTAATTTGAATTTAATAAGCTTTTATGGAAATCCAACATTAGGACTCAAGAAACACAACTAATGCATCGTGTTTGCTGACAAGGAGATAAGGGGCACACAGTTAAACAATTCAAAGACACAAGGTAGCAGTTCCACCCCCCCCCAAATATATTTCTTTTCCAAATGTCTATGTGTTAGCCTTACACTGAAGAACTCAAATATAGATATATTGTGAACCATTTCTGGTTTATGAATCAAGAATTGGATGCACAATTTCTCTCTGTAACACAAGCAAAATGAACATCTGTTAACTTTTTGCCACATAGGTTTGTGTGTATGTGTGGGTGGGTGTGAACAGAGCCTATGATGTGTAATATTCTTTCCATCTGCACACCAGGTGGCACTGCATAGTTAATCAGAAAATAATAACAGACGTGGAGATTACTTACTTTGGGGAGATAAGATAGTAAATCAATATGAAAACTTCCAAAGAAATTAAACTGTTTCCTTTTCTCTCCCTTAGTTTTACATGGACATTTTGATTTGAAACAGTTAAATAATTTGTTCATTCATAGGTAACTGGAAGAAAAATATATCAATAAAATGTTTGTCATATACATTGTTGCTATTATTATAACTTCTGAATATGAGCAATTGGGAATATAGAAATGGACAAATTCATGGTCCTCCTTGATGAAATGCATTTGTTCACTTATTTAAAGTTGCATTAATGATAATGACTCTGGGGAGTTTAGAACAGCATAACTGTATCAAAGGTCCTTCAAAGAAACTGGAAGACAAAAACGAAATTTTGATTGGGACTTGAATACTAAATGAATGGGATTAAATGAATTTTTAAAATAATATTTTTAATATATTTCTATAGAGTTTGCAACTGTGTTAATCCATTAAGAACAATGTTTAAAGGCTATACTGTCAATGACATAACTACATAATTTTGGAGTTAAAGAGACAGTCAAAGACCTTATAGTTCAACTCAGAGCAAAACAGGCATTCCCTCTGCCAGCAAGATAGCAATGGATGTGTTGGTGGTGCCAGAAGGTGGCAAATATCTGGAGTTAGGAAGACCCGTAGTGAGCAAACCAGAGTTTGTCACAAAACCCTAATGAGGTCATGAAGAGTTGGACCCAACTAAGAGAATGGCTAAACAATAATACTACATCTCATATCCATCAATAAGTGAATGTTTAGTTATCAAAAGAACAAGAAACTTTATCCAGTGATGTTTAATAAGTTGGTGTGCCTGAGATTTCAGAAATAAATGAATAAATAAATTAACAAGCAAGTAAAAAAGGTATAAACAAATTCATAAATGATACCTCTATTTTTATTTTCATGGTATTGGGAACATACCAAATTCACATAAATTCAATTTTCATGAATTCCAAGCTGTTTTGCTCATACCATCACATAGTTTCCTCTGTTTTTTTCTTTTATGCCTATCATTTCCATATTTGCATAAAACAACAAACACTCAAATTATTCTCTCATTTTCATTATGGTGTGGAGAAGATACTAAGCTTTTGAAGGCACAGATTAAATTCTACCAAGTGTTGGTAAACTAACAGACATCGAGACTATGATAACTAAGATCAAGGACAAAATCCAGATAAAGTTAGAGGCCACTTTGAAGATCACTGGCAGAATTTTTTTGACTACAATATACATCATGAAATTCATTTCTGAGGAATGAAGACATAAAAATCAACACACACACACACACACACACACACACACACACACACACACACATATATATGTATATATATAATGTATATACATTATATATATATGGCTCTGAGCCCTCCCATTATTTCCCACTCCCACTGAGAAAAATTAGATTTATTCTACTTGGCATTTAAAGGTAGAACAGAGTTATGTGTTTATTAGATTTTGACTTTGAGGAAAAAAATTAAATCCTAACAAAAAGGTTTTTTTTTTCCTTAAAACTACGCACTTTTTTAAACCTATAATTCTACTATGAAACACACCAAGGCAGGTAGATGGCACGAGTAGAGTGCCAGTCCTAAAATCAATAGGACATGAATTCAAATCTGCCTCAGATACTTATTAGCTGTGTGACCTTGGGCAAGTTACCTCACCCTGATTGCCTTGCAACCAGGCTCATCTTGAGTCATTAGATTCATATTTTGCCACTGAAGCCAAAAAACTTCAGGGAAGCAACAGAGTCTGGTGACATTGCACAACACCCCCTCACTCAAATCCAATTCACTTGTCATGATATCATTTCTTTGATGTTGTGGTCTTCTTCTAGAAAGGAGGACAAACATCATCATCATAAAGTTCATTGCTGCCTTGCTAGTCATTCAACCTCAAAGCTTCAGTGTCATCTTGAAGTTAATAATTGTACCCATCCCACATCTGTTTGTTTTTACATTTCTTTATATATGTTCCTTTCTCTTTAAACACAACACTTCCAGGTAACTCACTCTGCTATGGGTTTCTGCCATTTTTTGTTGTTGTTTTGTCCTTTTAAGTTGGGCCCAACTCTGAAGCCAATTTCAGATTTTCTAAGCAAAGATATTTGAGTATCTTGAGCTTGCCATTTCCTTAGGCTAAATTACACCTTCTTTAGGAGGCCTTTCTTGGTCCTCCATACTAATAGTGTCTTTCCAGTAAGATGACCTTCCATTTACACTCTGTAAAAATTTAGCAAGTTCTCTCCCCAGTCAGAATGGGAGTTCTTTGTGAATGAGCAAGATGTTTATACTTTTCTTGATATCTTTAGTACTTAAGATCAGTGCATGGGCACAGTAAGCACTCAATGCTTACTGACTGACAATTAGAGCTATCTAAAAGTGAAATTAGCTGCCTAAGGAAGTAGCAAGTTCCCATACACTAAAAAATCTGAATTTAAAGTGTGGAAGCACAAATTTTGAACACAGTGTAGAAGGAATTCTAATGAAGGCACAAATTAGATTAAATCACCTTTGAGAGTATCATACTTATCTGAGATCTGGTGATTCTACAAGAAAGAAACAAAATTCTTTTCACAAAATGTAAAATATTGTCCCTTATTTTATCAAGTTTTATTAGGCTTAGTTAAACTTGAAATTATAAATATTTTGTTTCTCTTTGTTATTGGTTTAGACTGTGCTCTAACATTCACAACAATTTCTATTATAGTTGAGTTTATTCAACATTCAGATTACCTCCAATTATATTTTACCAAGGTTATGCAATTCCAGAGATCAGAAGTTTGGGACTTTTGGAAGTCTTCTTTTCCTATTGCTAGCAAACTATCTGTTTCTATAAGAATTCTGCTACCCTACCATCCTTCCCCACCACTATTATACTCATACAATGTGCTTAGTAATAATGCCCTCCCAGCTAAAATGATAACCTCATTTCATAAAACAGTAACTGGCATCTAAAAGCAGCAGGTGAAAAAAAATTTAAAAAAACATTTTGACTGGTTCAGGAATTCCCCTACTCTCTTATCAAAGACAGTTAGAGTTAGTGACACTAGTTGGGAGCAACTAGAAGAAAATTAGTTCTTGAATAAAGAAGAGCCAGGAAACTCTTCTTTTCCTCATTCTATCTTAACTATATGTCACAATATGAAATTTGAATTTCAGTCTTGGAAATATAATTCCAAAAAAAGCATCTCTGTTCATGGCTTCAATGTGGTCAAACTGCATTACATTTAAAAAAGAAAGCTTGAGGACAAAAAAGAAAATAGGAAAGACACGATAAAATATTCCAAAATAAGACAAGATGAAGTAGTCATTGGAAAAATTCTTTTTGTATGGGGGGAGGGGAGTTCAGAATTTAGCATGAGAAATTGGTACTGAGCAAACAGAGGGAGCTAAATGGATCGTTTTATTTTTTATTTAATATGAACTATTAACTATATTGCTTTTAAAAACTTTAAAATTTCAGACCTGTTAAATAAGAGGACCTCAGAAGTCATCTAAGTCAAACTTGTGTCCAAAAATAACCCTCTCTAACATGTAAGCAAGAAATGGTTATCCATATTTTTGCGGAAGGCTTTCAATGAGAAGGAATACCTTTCTTCTAACGGTGACCAAGTTAGTTTTATATAGCATGAATTATTAGAAATTTGCTGTATTTTCCTCATGAAGTCTAAACTTTTATCATTTACCTAGCACTCTAAATCATGCCCTAGGGTCAAAAAAAGTTGGTTTTATCTCTTCTGTTTGACAGATTATATATATATATATTCAGACCTCCACCCCGATGAGTCTTCCCTTTTCTAGAATAAATATCCCCAGTTCCTTCAAATAATTCTTATACATCAATGACTTGCAATCTTTTACCAAAACAGTTGACAATTTATATATATCTTCCTTTTTTTTAGACTTTTTGCAAGGCAAATGTGGTTAAGTGGCTTGCCCAAGGCCACACAACTAGGTAATTATTAAGTGTTTGAGGCTGCATTTGAACTCAGGTACTTCTGACTCGAGGGCCGGTACTCTATCCACTGTGCCACCTAGCCACCCCCATATCTTTTTTACATTGTGGAACCAAAAACTAAATATTGTATGCTTTGTGTGCTCTGATCAGGACAATATATAGTGGAGCAGTTCATTTCATGTTCTTAGAAATTATTCATTTTTAATGTAGCAGATGATTTCTTCAGCTTCTTTTGGCTACCAAATCATACTTATTATTCGTAATGAATCTGAAGTGCAAAAAATTTCTTTTATCTTTTTTTGAGTCAAATGCCTATCTATACATCTTTCTCAAATACTATATTGATAAATAATTTGAATTCAAATATAGGACTTTTATTTTATTAAAATTAAATTCTATTTTAAACAATTTAGTCCATATTTTAATTTATTAGAATTTTTTAAGTGTAAGCTTTATCATTGAGAACCTTCTCAGCTTTGTGCCACTAAAACTTAGATAAATGTGATCTATTCCTTTAACCAATTCACTGATAAACACAATAACAATAATAATAATAATAATAATAATAATATAAACAAAACTTCAACAATATAGAACCAACAACAAATCCCTGGACGACTCTCCTGGAGGATAGCCTTCCAAGTTAATGCTGAATGACCAGTGATTACATTTTTATTTTGGTCATTTGCCCAGATCCTGTCTTTATTTCTACTTTATTTATGTTTTTAAATACTAAAGTTGTTTCACATGCACATACACATTAATTAGTCCCCTCAAAAACTCTTCCCCATTGTGAATTTTTATCCAGAGTCCTTGGAATTATCTTTACCTCCAAATGATTATATCCACTATCTAGAGGAGCAGGTTTGTGGATAAGGATTCTCCTTTCCATGACCAAAACAAACCAACAACCCAATTGCCATTGATCAGAAAATAAACTAAATAATATGAGGAAAATCCCTCAATACTGTCCTTAGAATCCATAACTAAAGAGAGCAGAGAAAGGAGAATGCTTACAGGCAAAGACTTTGACATCATGAAATGGTTCAACATCAGAAATATCTATATCTTGATATCTAGATATTGATTTAGATATAGATATATTATATACCATTATTAGAATGGGAACTCTGTAGAGCAGAGAGCTTTCCTTGTTCCAAGTATCTTGTATATAATAAACTCTTAATAAATACCTTTTAAATATATATATATATATATATATATATATATATATATATATATATATGATTTAAGAAATAATTAAGTGTTATTTTGTGCCCTGTACTTGAAAGGACTAGAAGATAGAAACAAACAAAAGATAGCCTTTTTTCCTAGGAATTTATATTAGATCAAAGAAGACAACATACACACATACTTCTCACTGTTTACAAAATAATTTAAAAGTAAATTCAGTGTAACCAGTTTGGAGACAAAGTAGAAAATGAACATTTCTAAGTTCATATTTCAAAAAGCTAAATGGTTACAACTTTATGCACCAGGAATGCTAAAATGATATACTTATGGATTCCATTCCTGATGCTTTTCAAATAAACTCATTAAAAATAAAACTTATAAAAGATTGCTTAATATCCAAAATACAGACTTTCTGACTAAATTAGTTTTATTTTAAAATAATTTCTTTATTAAGGATTAAGGATAATGGTTTAAAAACTTCATTTTTTAAAATCAGGGGACAGAAGGAAAGGGGGCAAGTAGAGATTGTTATTGCATTTTCTTCATGGATAAATAGAAACTTTCTGATAATATATAATTTAGAAATTCATGATTAAGAAGTTAAAAGTAACTTTTAACAAAAGTAACTTTTGTAGAGAATTCTGGCTTTAAGAAGGCACAAGAGATATCATTAAAGGCCATATTGGAGTAAATTTAATATCACAGTATCTCAATGGAAATTTTTTTTCTTCTTTCTTGTGAATCTCTATTATTCAGTTCTTTTAACATTCGGAAATCCTCACACAAAGATTATCCTTTTCTGACAGTGAAAGCCACTAATGTAACACATTGAGAAAAGGGAGGGTGGCATATGTGGATGACTCCACACATCCTCAGGCTGGGGCTGCCAACTTTTTAAGACTGTGAAGTGGGACATCTCAGTGTGGGCCATCTGGCCTCAAATGTCAATGTCTCACTTGTCGGGCTTCACCATGGTTGATCCATTTCCCAAGTTGGAATGTAACTGCAAAAAGCTTTAACTCCTAAGTTGTCTGTACATTAGTTTTTGCTATATTATGCTATTCACTTTCCTTTGTATATCCATCTATTCCTGAATTTAGTTGCAGAAATTCCACAGAGGAATCCCAAAGTTTTACTGCATTTTTTTTTTGTTGTTTAACTCTATGTAGACACAGTCTTTCTAGTGTAAAACTGGGCACACTATTTACAGGATCAGTGCTTTGGCAATCAACATTGTTATAATTTCAGTAAAATCTCATAATCTCAGAGCTAGTTCAAGATGACCTTAAGAAAGAATATTCTAAACAACATTCCCGAAGAGCATTTAGCCTCAATTTGAAGATTCCCAATGATGGAATATACCTTATTTCGCAAGGCCATATATTTCTACCAAAAAACTAAATGATAGGAAGTTTATATTTAGATTATAAGTAACCTAAATATGCTTATTTGTTTCTACCAACTGTTGCTTCTAGTTTCACCTTCTCAGTCCAACCAAAACAAATAGCTAGCTTGTAAAGTGAATAGAATCGTGAACTTGGAGTCAGGAAGAAGTTCAAATACTGCCTCAGACACTTACTAGATTTTTGACCCTGAGTAAGCCACTCACCTATTATCTGCCTCAGTTTCCTGATCAGTAACATGAGTATGATAATGGTATCTATCACTCAGGGTTGTTGTAGAGATAATATAAGACTATATTTGCAAAATACTTAACAAACATTAACTTGCTAAATAAATATCATCATCATCATCATCATCATTCCTTCAAATGATATAGCATAATCCTTAAAATAGGAAAAAAGGACTTATCTTTCATCTAAGGTTTCTTGCAGCTTTTTTCCCTTTCATCTCTAAACAATCTCAATTATTTCAACTGATTCTTCTAATGAGACACTTTAGAATGCTCTCACCATCCTGTTCACCTTTTATATGACATTATGTAAACCTCATACATTCTCTATGTATATTTATTTCACAAATAATTGTAGTATAATGGATAGCAAAATGGCCTTAAAGTCAGTAAGGCATGTTTTAAAGTCTTGTTTCTGAAACACACTGACTATGTAAAGCTTGGGAACTCAACTTACTTCAGTGATTCCATCTCTAAAATGTTAAGTGACTGAAAAAGATGCCAACCTATTCTGGTAAAGGCAGTTTTCACATTCAGGAATGCCCTATTATCAAGGAAACTACAGTTCAAATTCATAGAGTGCATATGTATATGAGCATATAATATATATATACAAATTTTGCATAAATGGATATATCATACACATATAGATACATACATACAAACATCTGAATTTTGTATGCATATATATATATATGTTATTATAAATATATTAGACATTCAGATGGATAGGGACACATACTATATCTATATAATTTTTCATCTATCTGTATAGAGAGATGAACATCTTTACAGCTATATGGATATACATAATGTGATTCAATTGATGAAGGAAACTGAAATTTTAGAAATTACTTCCAGCAATGTAGATCTTGAATAGTCCATAATTTTTAGTTGCAGTTTCTTGTTGTTGAATTAGTTGAATTTTTCCTGGAGTCATGAAAGAATAAGTGATATGTCCATTGTGATATAGCCTATGTGTTTCTGAAGCAAGACTTGAATCAAGGACAATTCTTAACTGGCTATTCTAAGTTGCTTGTCTGCTACTCATTGACAATGGTCAGTATAGCTATTCTCAAATATGCTTCTTCAGAAAAGGACAATGTGAACAGAATAAAGTAGTATTTTGCTTATATGTTTATGGAATCTAACATGAATTTGAGGATAGTCAAGAAATAGGCAGATATAGTAATTAATAGTTAGAATCTCCCAAATTAGGAATCACAAATTCCAAGGGTATATATGTATTTGTGCATTGTAAAACTTCTTGCCACACATTTGAGCTTATTACATCTGACACAATCATATATTTCCTACAAAATGTGAGAAAAAAGTATACATAAGCATGCTCTTTACAATCCTACAATGAAATGTCAAAAGATTCACCTCACGGCATGAAGATAACCAGGATCATAAATGGAAATGATTGTGCCTTATAACTGTGATATTCAAACCTCCATGAGGAGTCAAATGGGGGCCATTGGATTGTGAATCATATTCTCAAATTATGAAAGACTGTGATTAAATGAAAAAAATACCAGCTAAAATATGAAAATTTCTTACTATATATTCAAATATATTGGTGAACTATCTTTTCATGGTAATCACCACTGTCAGAATTTTTTTTCCTTGTTCAATTCCTTGATTTCATATACTTGTAACTCAATGCATTGGGAACATTGCATTTAACTCCACTGGCTATTTAGCATTTTGTAAACAGGCTTAATGGTACATGGAATCTTCCCATAGAAGCTCCAATATCACTGAAGGGAAATAATAACTTTAGAAATCATTTATAGTAACAAAACACCATGGTTGATTTTGTTTCTTCATGGTCTTTCTATCTTGTTCCTCAAACTTTGGAAGGGGGAGTTGCAAGGCAATTGGGTTAAATGACTTGCCCAAAGTCACACAGCTAGATAAATATTAAGTATTTGAGGTCAAATTTGAATTCAGGTCCTTCTGACTGCAAGGCCAATGCTCTATCCACTATACCACCTAGTTGCTCCCCGTTCCTCAAACTTTTGAGTAGCCTTTCATTGACTTTTCCTTTACACTTGGAATTAATCTGGTATATTAGGGGAAAAATCATTGTGACCATGAAATCCAACAACTAAACTTTGTGGAATATACATGATAGATTGTTCTTTCTATATAGTGAAATTTTCCTTTTTACATATCCATTAAGCCCTGAAGCACTTATAATTTGTAAAGAAATTGAAGTTATTTTTATTGACGGTAAAGGATGAAAGCTACTATATAAAAATCCCACAACCAATGACTGTCAAGATACTATGGCTTCTCAATCTAGACACACTTCAAAGACTAGGGAAAGTTTCAGAAAAAGTGAGTATGGAATAATAAATGAATGGCCTTATGATAGAGGGTTATCCGTGTGTTCTAAAACTTACAACAACTTGAGGCAGAATCTTGCAAATAATACTTCCCCTGTGACACAAGCTAACCCAGAGGAATATAGGCATAACTGTAAAGACAGTTTGACATATCACTTATTAAAAAGCAGTCTCATTGGACAAGCTTGTTCTCCCTTTTTTCAACATATGCAACTATTTCACTACTTTATTTAAAACCAGCCCAATTTAAAACCTTCATTATACTTAGATATTTTTAATCTACCTAGAGGGAATCTTGTAATAAATGAATGGCTGGTACTGCCCAGGGGTGTTGATAATAGTCATTTCCTTCATATCTCACAAATAAACTGCTTTTGTGATTATGGTAATCTAATGCTACTCTTATATTTTACTACTTTTATCTTTGAAATCAGACAGACTATATATATATATATTAGAGAGAAAGAGAGAGAGAGATCAATCTATCATTGCATTTTGACACTTTGGTGAATCAGCTATTTCACTGATCTAAATATTCTACCACAAATAAAATCTTCCCATATTTTCTCATTCTGCAAAATTTAGGCACATTTCTTTTTTCTAAAATTTCTGACTATAGTATTTGCCAGACACAATGGAAGCCCTACTCTTGCTCATTTCTTTTCTATATCAATGTGTCACAGGGTCACAGTCTGAACACATTTTGTTGCTGTTCAATCATGTCTGATTTTTTGTAACCCTTTCAGGGGATTTTCTTGTCAAAGATATTGAAATGGTTTGCTATTTCTTCCAGTTCATCATATAGAGAAGGAAACAGACAAAAAGGATGAGACCAGATTTGAATGAGTGGATATTCAACTGCCCCTAGAATATAGGAAACAGCTAATAAAAGCCTTCTTGTTGTATATATTTTAATCAATCATCTGTAGTCTGTAATTTTATTTTCTATATTCAAGACCCAGCTCCTTTTCTGATCTTACATATGATCAATAAGTACTTTGTAGGAAAGTCATTTTGATAATATGTTGTAACCTACTCGTTTTCACTTTGATATTTCTAATGACCTTTGAGCTATCTGCACTCTAAATTTCATTGAAATAGAATAATATGTTTGAGGTTTTTGAGACTATAATTTGAATCTGAAACCCTTGGATTTAAAAGTTAGCTGTTAGTCACAAAAATAGTTTGCTATCATTCAAAGCACTGTTTGATTTCTCAAATATTGTCCAGCTTCTCTTTTTCATTTCTGGGACCAAATTGTCCATCTTAACTATCTATCAAATATCCTAAAGCAATATGCTGTTATTTTTCATCCACTTTTTTTCTAGTGTGAATAGTTAAACCCATATCTTACCTGTTGTTGTGCCATTTACTGAGGAAGTTATTCTCAGAAATGTTTAATAGGCTCATTTTTTAAATAGACATTCTAATGGACTCAATTCATTGATCAAAGAAAGAAATGAAATTGATGGAAGATTGATCAGAGTAAAATGAATATAGATCACTGAGATACAATTAGAATAAAGGTAAATATTCATTAGCTTTCTAGAATTCCTTAGTAACAATTGAGCAAGATCATAACTATGGTAATACAAAAATTCAATTCATTTCTATTCTATTCCAGGAGTAACAGGGTTGTTCTTAAAATAAAGACATATCGATTAGAACTATATCAAATTTCAAAAGCATAAGAATTGCTTTAAGATAAAATATTTCCAGTATTTACGAAAAACAAAGAATAGAAATATTTTTATATGAAAAAATATATAAAAATAAAAGTCACTTGCCTATTCCAATAAAAACAGCTTTGTATCCTTCTTCTTTCAAAGTACAGAGGTTCATTCCATTCTCTGAAAGGCCTTTTCCACATACTACCTGTCAGAAATGAAATTTAATTTCCTCTTTAGTTTCTGAATTTTATCAACTAGATCATATGCAAACATATATATAAACACATACATATACTGACATATATGCATATTAAATTATATTAAATCACCCACTAACAACATAATTTCAAATATGATTCAAGTGATTCATAGTTGCCTGAAAAAATTCTTTGCTTTATTTGAATTTAGGAGATTCATTTAGAAAATGTCCTCATGGTGAGACTAGGTGAGCAGTGGATAGAGCACCAGCCCTGGAGTCAGGAGTGCCTGAGTTCAAATCCAGCCTCAGACACTTAATAATTACCTAGCTGGGTGGCCTTGGGCAAGCCAGTTAACCCCATTGCCTGGCAAAAACTAAAAACAAAAACAAAAACAAAAACAAAAAAGAAAATGTCCGCAGGAAGAACTAGAACTTGTAATCAATATCAGACATCTATTTAGGTAGAATCAAACCAGCAATCCAAGAAACTTATTAAGTATCAGGTACTGTTCTGGGCCCTGGGAATATAGATTCAATATTTAACAACTTTATCTTCAAGAAGCATATACAATCTTATGAAGAAGAGTACATCACATATGCATGTAAGAAGATGAAAATATAAAATAATACCATTTAGAATGTTCTAAACAAATGAATAGAGCAAAAGACTGAATAATTTTGGGGGCACATAATACTGATCAGTATAACCTTTGAAATAAATGAAACATCAGGTTTAGTTTAGACTTTTTTTGCAAGGCAATGGGGTTAAGTGGCTTTCCCAAGGTCACACAGCTAGGTAATTATTAAATGTCTGAGGCTGGATTTGAAATCAAGTACTCCTACTCCGGGTCCGGTGCTCTATCCGTTGAGCCACCTATTCACCCCACTTAGACATTTTTCCTTGTAAAGATCATCTTATTTTCACTGTCACAGCATATATTAAAATGAAATTTTACTGTATAGTTGGATATCTTTACTTTAAAATATCTATCTAATTGTTCCAGAGAAAACATCTTCTATTAATGTAAATGAGAAGCTCATCTCTCATTTTTAATCTTTGAAAATTGTTTGGGCTGGGGCATTAGAAGATTAAGTGATCTAAATGTGATCTCTCCTTTTCTCAAATATTACATAGTACATTTATTTGATCTCTGTACTTATTACATTCACAATTAAATCATTGTCATTCTCTCCATGCCCTTCCCTTCTACTGCTAATAAATACTCAACTTGAGACAAAATTCTATATCCCCAGAACTTAGCAATGTTTCAGTCCTTTGCCCTCAAGGAACATACATTCACATGGGGGAAATAACACATATACATGTTTAAAAATATTCATATTCAATAATAAGGTCAAACTTCATGTGAGAACAATTCAAAGTAATTAAGGGAAGGGCTGTGTTTAGGATAGGGGTGTCATGAAAGGCTTTATGTTGAAAGTGATACTTGAATTTCATCCCTAGAGGTAAGTACATTGTAAGAACAGGGAAGAGTCTTACAAAGGCAATAGACAGGAGACAGAATGTTAGTGTGAGACATAGCAAGGAGGACACTTTGGCTGGACTAAAGAAATTTTGAAGAGGAATAATATATAATAAGTGAAAAAGTCAACTTCCTCAATTGTCCAGATAAGAAACCCAAGAGACTTTATGAACTAGAGTGGTAGTCACATATTTAGGAAAAAGTCAGCAGATATGGGAAATGCTGTCAAAATAAAGATATTAGCTTAATATTTCTTAACTGAATGAATTAAATGAATATTAATACTCTTTTTGTTTCCTCATTCCCCTTGTTCATTGTTTCTCAATCCTTTCTAACTCTTCAAGGTTTTCTTGGCAAAGATATTCGAGTGTTTTGCTATATCCTTCACCAGCTTATTTTACAGATGTGGAAACTGAGGGAAAGAGGAGTAGGTGTTTTTTCCAGGAACTGACAACTGGTTAAGTGTATGAGACCAGATATGAACTCAGGAAAAGGAGTCTTTCTGGCTCCAGGTCCAGCATTCCATCCATTATGCCATATAGCTGGCTCTCTTAGTCTACTACAACTTAACAAAATGAAATGTCATTATCCCTCATTGTTCATATGTTATTTAAATTTTTCTTAATTTAAATTGGCTTTCTCCATGGTGTTAGAATGGGCATATACAACACTAAAGTATGAATTGGCTTTTTAAAGGCTAAGACATCTTCTTTTCATTGGAACTTGGTAAAGTTAACTTTATTCTAAAAGTATAACTATGGTTAAACTGAAGAAATGTTCAAATAAATGTAATTTCTCTGCACCATCTATTTTATTTTTAGTGGATGTGTGGAAAGGGAACTTATCATGTTGCCACTCCATATGCTGAGAAAAATACACACAGATGCCTTAGCAGTTCCTTCCATTCTTGAAAATTTCAGCAGGTATACCATTAATTTGGATATCCTTGGAAGTCAAGACCAAGATAACTTTCTATCAGGGCTATTGAGGTCATTGACATATACATGGAGTATTTTTGAACTTAATGAGCCTTAATATTAAACTTCTATATGGAGGCAGGTTCCAGACAATCAGTGAATACATTGCTTTATCTACTTTCCACCTTAGACCTGAAAATATGACCTTCTCTTCAACCTTCTTGACAGATGCTCATTTAGCTTTTGTTTAAAAACCTCAAGACCAGATTTCATTTAGGACAATTCAAACTGAAGGTTCCAGTCCTCTGTGAAATCATTGCATAATCAAAAAAATTGTGATGTTATCAAAGTAGGTATTTCAATCAATGGTGAAGATAGCTGGTTTGATATGTAGTTAACATACCTGGAATTTTCTCTACTTTCTCCTAAAAGGATCACATGAATTATCAATCAATTATCCTTCACTTTTTTGAAGGGACCACCCCATTATATTTTATCATAAAATCATTTGATGATATTCTTTACTCTAGTTATTCATAGTAACCTATATTCTATGTATTGATTGAAAAAACCTGTTCAATTCACTAAATGCCTCTCCATTGCACTGAGTGATACTCATTTCTAATTCCTACAGGCTATAGTTTCCATGACTCTCAATTCTATAATCTAGTGACAGTTACAATGATTTTAAGCAAAAAGAAATAAAAAAGCATGATAAGCTTTTTTGCAGTCAGACTCATTAACTGAAAGCAAATATCAAAATCTAACATTGTTCAGTGATTCACTGATTGACACCCCAATAATAAATAATTATTCTTATAACAATACTGATGATGATGATTGAATGATGATGGTGATGATAATGATACTTTAAGGTTGTAAAACATTTTATAAATGTTATTTCATTCTACCTTCAAAATAACCCTGGAAGATAGATGTAATTATTATCCATATTTTACAGATGAGTAAACAAAAGCAGAGAGAGACTAACGACTTATACAAAATCATACTCTGAGGCAAGATTATACTAAGATCAGGAGAAACACCATTCTGTAGACTTCATTCTCTTCATTCACCCTAACTTGTTTGTTCAGGTGGTGGGGATTATAAAACAGATAATTTTAACGCAGGACTTCAAATGTCTTTAATGAAAAAAAAAATTACCATGGGAAATTGGATGATTATTATGTTTGTACATATACAGATACATGCATATATATGCCTAGGTTCATAACTGAATATATATATATATATATATATATATATATATATATATATATATATATATATATATATATATATAGACAAACATATACTCACAGGACAATAAATAATTTTTCTTTCAACTATCTGTGATAAGAGTCTGATATCCAAGATATATAAACAATTAGATACTCTAATGGTTCCCTATAGTCTCCATTATAAGATATAACATCTTTAGGCATACAAAGTAATTTTTCATCTATGCCACTTCTATTTTGAGTCTTACATCATATACTCCATCACATGCTGGATGCATGATCCAGTGATGTTGATTTCCAATCAACACTCCTAATCGGACATTTCCACTGGCAATGTTGTTTGCCTTGAAATCTCCTATTTCTTTAAATGTAATCTTTTCCCCTGAAAGATAAGGTTCAGTTTTACAGGATATTGAATTCTTGGCTTCATTACAAGCTCCCTGGGTCTTCAGGATATCATATTCCAGGCCCTTCAATCCCTTAATGTTGATGCAGCCAGGTCCTGTGTAATGCTTACTGTGACTCCTTGGTATCTAAATTGTTTATTTTTGGCTGCTTACAGAATTTTCTCTTTTATCTTGTACTTCTGGAATTTGGCCACAATATTTCTTGGTATTTTCATTTTGGGATTGCTTTCAGGAGGGGATTGATTTATCCTTTCAATAATGATTTTGCTCTCTGGTTTCATAATATCAGGACAATTTTCCTTCAAAATATGCTGAAATATTGGTTTAGGCTTTTTTTATCCTCAATGTGTTCAAAAAGACCAATCATTCTTAAATTGTCTCTTCTGGATCTATTCTCTAGGTCAATAGTTTTGCCAATTAGGTCTTTTAGGTTTTCTTCTATTTCTTCAGCTTTTTCGTTTTGCTTAACAGATTCTTGTTGTCTTGTGACATCATTAGTTTCCTCTAATTACTTCCTTTTTTAGAGAAGAATTTTCTTCATTTACCTTTTACAATTCCTTTTCCATTTGCCCAGTTGTGGTTTTGAAAGAGTTATTTTCTTTTTTTGCACTTGTCCAATTGTATTTTCCAAGGATTTGTTTTCTTGCTGCAAGGTTTTAATTTTCACTTGCAGGATGTTAGTTTTCTCTTGGGTTTCTTTTCCCAGTTTTTCCAATTGATTTTTTAAATTCTTTTCTAATCTCTCCTAAGATGTGGTTTGGGGCTAGAGACCAATTCATATTCTCCTCAGAAGTTCTGGCTCTCTATGAGATAAGGTGTGTTTTTGAAGGTAGCTTTCAGTGGCACCCCTCCTATTTCTGATGGCCTTTCTTCATTTTCCTAGGATCTTGTGCTGGGGAGGGGCTGGTTCACAGGCCTTTGGTTTTGAAAAGCCTAGAGGCTTTGCTCCCTGGGTTTAGCAACTCCAAGTGGGCCGGCCAGTAGGGGGTGCTAGAGACTTTCTATGAGGTGTTGGTGACCTTGATTTGTGACCCATTCCCTAGGTCTGAGGGGGGTGGGGGAACATCAGGGTCTGAATTATCCTTGAATAATGTGGGCTGGGCCCTTGGGCTATGTAGTTAATATTATTATTATTCACTCAGTACTGAGAGAGATTTGCTGCCTACAGCTGAGCCTGGGGGTGGGGGTAGGTGGGGAGGGTTTTTACTGTGTTTGTTCTGGGAAGAGTCCCTTTCCCCCCAAAGGGATGTGTGGAGGGCACTAAACCAGAAAAAAAGGGGGGCTCTCCACCCTGGTCTTCCAGGCCATTGGAGCCAAGGGGATTGATGTCTACCTGCACTCTGCAACTCTATAGCCCACTCTGCTGGAACTGCCCCTCCCATCCTGCTCACACTACCAAAGTCTGTTTTTAAGTTAGTCCTCTAGCCTCATACCACCAGCCCTGTTCTGGCTTTCTGCTCTTTACCCCTTGCTCAGCCACATTCCCCTGAGACCTTATTGGGAGATATTCTTCTACTTTGTTCTTTCTGGACTTTGTGGATTTGAATACTGTTAAGAGGTTTGATTCATATTAGTTCTGAGGGAAAACCATGAGACCTTAGGATAGGGCCTGGTTTCTCTCTGCCATCTTGGCCAATAGAGTATTTCTGGATCTGTTAATTTATCAATAGTATCTCCCTTATATAGAAATCTTGTACCCATTTTCATCTTATTTTTGGTATAAAGTGTAGTGTGACACATGGTTCTATGCCTAGTTTTTGCCATACTATTTTCCATGTT